>NW_010339069.1:30273-50511 GCF_000700745.2 Antrostomus carolinensis
ATGGTAGCAATGAGCTCATGGTTTGCAGCCCAAATCATTCTGCTCTCCTGCCTCTGCATATGTCATGCTGGTCAGTCCAACTCAGGAGATTATGAGAAGCCTCAGGAGCTCTCAGCCAGCCGAGGTGTCTCAGCAGTTTGTTTTTTTCTGTCCAGTTTTGACCATACTACAAATATTCTAAATTATCAAGAGGGAAGAGCTGGCAGAACAAAGGAAAACAAAACAAACAAGGGAAGGCCAGATTTCCAGCAAAGACTCAGGAATCTTTTTTTCATCTCAGCAAAAGTGCTGAAAAACTCACTGAAGGGCAGATTGAACAAATAGACCAAGTTTTACAAAGCACAGGAGAGAAATAAATCAAAATAAATAAATTGATACAAGTTTTAGGGGCTTCAACAGCATAAGCAATGCTTTTATTTTTGCACTCTTGGTTCAAGGCCAGCACAGTCACTTCCAAACTGACTAAAGAGACTGAATTCCTCTCTTTAACCTATGAGGCAAGTCCCCCAGGTTGGATTTGAAAGGTTTAGGAGATGTTTAAACTGCTGTTGAGTCATTCTGCATTATCAGACTTGGAAGATGTCATTCTTCTCACCTTATTTTAGGTGTCTACAGTGTAGACACCATGAACTAGTCACCCTGGACTCCCTCTGTAGTCAAGGAGGTGAAACAAGGACTTTGACATCTCCTAAAAAGTGGAGAGGGTAAGAGACTCACCTGTACTGTTGTCTTGAGTCACACCTCCCTGCATTCGTCTCTCGTAGCTTGGTTGCTAGGACTCTGATAATGTTGATAAAAAGAATAAAATTTACCTGGAAGAGGTGGGAAAAAAACAAAAACAAAGAAAATAACTCTTTAAAAAGGTCCAGATGATGACAGTGTTATTTTACTCAATGCTTTCCCCAAGATGAGTCAAGGGGCTGTGGCACACAGTGACCTGAGCTTATGAAGCTCCTCCTGGGAGAGTTTGTCCTGTGGAAAGGGTGAGCTCCACACCAAAGACTCAATGTTTGGGTGGGATCTAGTCAGCTAAATGGTTGAGAGAGGGAAGCGAAAGGCTTTCTATGGCAAAGTGTGGGCATTTCATATGGAAACACCTACATCTGAGCTAGCCAGCCCAGTAGACATCTGATAACTAGATATAATGTCAATATACAAGGCAGTGCTTACGAGGCATTTTGAGGTATGGACTACAGACAATTCAATATTTTTCACATTATCTTTTTAAAAAAACCCTCCATACAGTGATATAGGTAATTTTCATGGTCTCATAAACCTCTCAAACTTAGTTTGGGGTCCAGGGAGCAGACTGAAATTAGGTTACATATGTCTCTTCTAGCCCACCTGAGATTAAGGTCTCCTCAGGTTAAAAGAAGCGTTAGTAGGATGACTTTCCATATGCCCATGTGCAAACGGAAAGAAGAGCAAGCTAACTGCACCATGACGAAGACACAGAGTCAACCAAACCAGAGATGACAGATCAGGAATGCAGAAGGGCAATATAACTGTGAAACTTCTCTTGTATGTCTACTGCTAACTCTCCCTCTGGAGGAGTGTGTAGTATGGACCAGATAAGGACATTAAGGAAGTAATATTTACTTCCTATGCAGGCAGCCACATCTATGAACCCATCTTGTGGCCAGCTACTCAACCAAACTAATCTAGTCCTACAAGAACATGCAGGAAAAGCTAACAGCAACATCTCATGGCTATGCTGTCACTTAATAGAGAAGAAACCTGGGGAGATGTTTGAGGGATTCTCAGGTTTTGGAGCTTCTCAGAGATGGGTTTTACTAGTGCTGGGATTACACCTGCTGCTGTCCCAGGCAAACCCATTCTTGGGACTATGGTATGGCCACAAGCAGAACCATTGTGTAACTGTCTTCACTGGGCAGATCCACGTTGCTGGCTTAACGCTGGTGCCTATGGGTTTCTCTGGAGGCTTGCAGCAGTCATTTGACTTCTCAGATGCCAATATAGCAGCATTTCAAGGAAACAAATTACGATGCCACACACAGGCTCATAGTTTTACGCCAGATGGAACCATTGTGAACCTCTAGTTTGATCTCCTGCAAAACACAGTTCGTAAGACCTCCTTATATTCCTTTTTGTTTGAGCTATAACAGGGTTTCAGTGTTTCCATGACGGAGATCCTACCACAACCATTGGTAAGTCATTCCAATGGTTAATTATCCTCACTCTTAAAACAAGTAGTTCCCTGAGCTGCTGAACGAACATGGCCTGGTTTGCTATGGCTTTGTCATCTGTGGTTGGATTCCTTCTCCTTTAACGAGGTGCAAGTTCATTTTGAACAGCTCTCCTCTGTGTTAAAAAGGAGGTGAGGTTGTTCTACACCATTTTCCTTGAAGGGGCACTAGTAGAATTTCTGTCCTCTATCTGTATGACTGTTTTCATGAGGTTTGTGGGAATTATACATCCATGCAACCCCATTCTCTTAGTTACATTTGGTTGGAATTTACTGACTGGCACAAAAGTTATAAGGGAGGGATGGATAGACCGACAGGCAGAGAAGCACACAGCCTGGGGGCAGATAATTCATTTTCATTGGAAACCAATCTGAAAAGGGGAAAAAAAAAAGGGGGAAAAAAAAAAAGGAAGGCTTTGTTTCTCATATGAGTTTTTCTAGCTTCAAAGGCTCAAAAGTGGGATTTTGTTCTTCAATTGTCGGCTAAATTGAAGATGTCCAACCTTATCACAATCAAGAGAAAAACTTCTTTGACTTCCTAAAACATGTGCTAAGTTTTAAAAGAAATCCAGACGACTCAATAACATCAAAGTTAGCAGCAGAGTGGAGGGATTTTAAGCCCCTCAGCCTTCAAATTCTCTGCAAGTACTTTCAGAAAATGCATAACTTAGTCCAGCAACATATGACCAGCCAGTGTGGGAACTGAAAAAGCAGCCAAATGAACAATATGAACCCACAGAAATTAAACAGAAACAACCCACAGAATATTTTTGCATAATAAATAGATGCATTTGCAAATAGCCAGTGTACAAGCAAAGCAGAGCCTCATGGAGAAACATTATTTTTACAAGGACGAGCCTCAATTGAGCTCTTTCTCCTCTGCTAATTGGGCTTTAAATTAAATGCAATGGGGTTGCTGGCATTCATTTAGTTGAACCATCTGAACTTTCTTCTCCATCCTACTATTTCATTTCCAATGACCACGATGTGGGATTGGTGATTCGTTTCTCCCAAGGTGCAGAACTAATTGCTAGAGCCAGGTGGAGAATTTCCACCAAAAGGAAATTCTGAGGAAGAAAAAAAAGCCCCCCTCCAAGTCGAAAGTAGCTCACCTAATTGCACATATAAGCATAGTCACCTCAGAAACTTTCCTGCTGTTTATATGCAGATGGTCTGATTTTCTTCTCACCCACACTGATCATCTTCCAAGGCCTCCTGATTTGTGAGTCAGAAGGAAGTATATAGAGCTTGATGCAAAACTCTCTGAAGACTATATACTTACTGACTCCACCCTGCTACTCATGGATTAGTGTAAAGGGGGACCAGAATGTGTGGGGGTGGAAAAGCTCTTTTGCATGCACTTATCTAACCTTCAGAAGATAGAGTAAAGGACAATGATAGAGAAAGAAAGAGGGAAGAAAGAGGGTGATTCATGAAAACCATGAAAGCAGGTTCTCTAGGTAGTTAGGACCCTACTCAAGCAAACACATAACCATCCATTGAATTCCCTTTGGGCAGATAACCATATCTTATAGTGACCTCTCCAGCTTATGAGATCTCATTCCTGCATCTGGATAATGTCACTTATATCCTTTCTGTCCCCTCTAGCTCCTGGGCGGGGGCTGAAGTTATCTTCTGTCAATGACTAACATCATGCCTGATCACAGCTGGGGTGGTTTAAATTTCATCCCCACTTCTAAGTTATCTCAAGCTTTTATCAGTTCAGAAAGGCAAGTCTGAAACAATCTGATGGCACTGAATCATGCAGAGGGAAAAGTTTGGTCCAGCTAAAGAACCCACTGGAGATGACTAGTGAGAAGTTGTTGTGACCCCTGAAGTTTTCCAGTACCTCATGGGATGGAAATATTGGCTTGAATGTTTTTCATTAATGATTTTAGGGTTTTACCTCTGTGTAATTTTTCTCTCATAGGCAAAACTTCAAGTTGCTCATAAAACTCCGCTGTAGACAGCTATCAAACTTGCAGACAGGTCAAATATAATGCCCTTAGACTGGATATAGAGACTCTACACTATCAGGAGTAGGGCAGCCTGGCTCAACTCTTTGCACTAAGCCTACACTGACCAAAGGCACTGCTTCCCACCCCTTGCAATCAGTCAGTACTCACCACGATAGCTGCCAGGATGGGCACCTGAATAATCCATTTTAAATTGCCAGCACTCAAGTCCCAACACCTGAGAAGAGATTGACATCTTATCAAGAAATCATTGGTTACAAAGAGCAACAGGCTCAAGTTATCTTGTTGGATAAATCCAACCTGGAAGGATGGGTTCCTCCAAAGCCTGGTGCAGTGGGAGGACCTCACTCTAACTCTGTTTTCAGTCAACATGACTTCAAAATAGCCCTTTTCCTGCTGTTATACTACTCAAAATTGAAACTGCTATTAAACACATTTAAAGTTATGCTCTCCAGATGGTGGAACAGCTCTTTCCACAGTCATCAAGACTTGTCCCTTCTGGGTAGGAATCCACCCTTTTCTACTGCTTCTTCATTTCCTTCCCAGAAAAATCTACACTAAAAGTAATCCAGCTTCCATGAAAACAAGAGAGGCTGAAATGGACCCTTGGAATAAACTCATACAACTTTGCATAGAGAGAAGTCCTGTCTGAAGACGTGGTGATGGGAAAAATACTGTGGTTCTACATTCAGTTCCTGTGCTTCCTTCAGCCCTACTCTCACAGTGAGACCAGCCATTCCCTACAAAGTCTTTATCTCCTTTTCACCTTCAACCCTTATCCAAGTGAAGACTGGAAAAGCAAACTGTTGGTGGTGTGGATGCTCAGCTACAGTCCTCTGCCTGTCAAGAATGTGCTGAACACTGTTTCCTCCCAGGTGTTTCCAGCAGTCATTGAATAAGGTCACTCAGTGTTAATTACTCTGTTTGAATTCTCTCTAACCACAGAGAGAGAAGTGCCACAGGCTTTTCTTTATCTGAGCCAGACAGCCACCACATGGCAGTTGCACTATTCATTTCACAGGCCAAATTTCTGCCCAGGCAGCTATTCAAGGAAAGCTAGAGGTAGGGGCAGAGAAACCACTGGTTCTGACTGAAAGCTCCTATGAGGATGAGCCTGTGCCAACACAAATGCATCATACCTCAGTAGGTGGTAGGTGTGCTACCTGGTCCTTCTAAGCCTAGAGCTGAAATCGCATTTGGAAAGCAGTATCCTCTCAGGAAAAGCCATTTGGAAAGTTGCCTGGGGACCTCCAGACTTTTGTTGGCAGGTGAAACCTAATGTGTGGTCAAACCTGTGCATTTTTTGGGGGGGAAAAAGTGATTGTGTTGAGGTTTGAAGGTTGAATGCTATGGATCCTTTGATCAGGTTACTATAAGAATATGAGACCATAAGAGTGCATGTGTAGGACCAAAGAAGCAGCTGATCCATATCTTGTTTCTGACAGTAGCCAGAAGTTGATATTTAACATGCAACAGGCAAGCAAGTAGAGATATTTTTCTAGAATATTCTTCCATCAAGCTGCAGTTCAGGATGGCTTCCTGAGCTAGAACATTACTGAGTATTTAATAATTCTGGAGGAATTTCTTCCATGAATTTGTACAAATGCTTTTTAAACCTAAGGACATACTGGCATCCACATCTCCTTCAACAAGGTGTTACAGCTTCACCATCTCATCAGCATCAAATTGCCTCCTTTGACTGTGCTGAACCTCCTGTCTCCCAACTTCATTTCCATTAATTCAAGATTTTAAAGGCTATTATCCTGTTCCTGCCTAGCTATGAAACAGTCCCCTTTAGCCCCACAAATAACAACTGTAGGGGTTCACATTTATCAAATTCTGTAAAATTAATGGAAAACTAGGAAAGTTGCAGCCACCTTATCTTTCCCTGTCACGCCCCCGCAAAAAGATGTTTGCTGACTTCATAGTAGAAATCACTTCTGGATTTTCATG
Organism: Antrostomus carolinensis; assembly: GCF_000700745.2. Classification (NCBI taxonomy): domain Eukaryota; kingdom Metazoa; phylum Chordata; class Aves; order Caprimulgiformes; family Caprimulgidae; genus Antrostomus; species Antrostomus carolinensis. The sequence goes on from NW_010339069.1 coordinate 36,409, forward strand.
GTTCCCTTTTTCCTGTTGATTCACCCCCAAAGCAAAAAGTCCCACAAAAGCATCACACGTAAAAGGGAGGAAAGAAAATCTGGTGAGACTTACTCTGTGTCGGCTAGAGTGGCTCTCACGCTGGCCCACGCTGTAACAAATACAGCAGGGAGTCCTGCAAAAAAACACAGGTCAGACGGGGTGAGTAGGGGGACTAGAGGGCTCAGTTATCATAAATGCAAGTGGAGTGGTCTAGAGGAGGGTGGAAGAAGGAGTTTTTGAATATTCAAGCATAATTTAGACTAGAAAAGCCTGATCATGGTCTCAGATCTCTTCTGTAGTCTAAATGGTAAACCAAGGAGTAGCAAGGAGAATTTTCTGGAAGACAAATGTCATAGCTTAGACATGTTCACTCTACTGAACTCTACTGGCTTTGAAAATGAAGCAGCTTGCTTTCCCAAGTTGCTGGACCGGATTGGTTCAGGCTTAAGCTACCTCCTGTGTTTGGAAGATGCCCAGCTGGTCTTTGACTGAGATGGGTCATGGACTTGACAGCATAAATCATCAAGTCTTTCTTCTAGCACTACTTTATAGGTACATCATCTGTAGTGCTTGAACCTGGCTGACTGGTAGCTGCTCTAGCCATCTCATTCACTTTGAGACAGAGAAGGGTTTTGTGCAACAAACCTTTCCCAAGATATTTGTACCCTTCCCCAGACATCAAGGAAATGTGGATCTAGAGTCAAGCTCAGACTGTTTCTTCCAGCACAAGGGTGGATGGATTAGAAGCTCTGTGAACTGTGAGAGACTTGCTGCGTGAAGCAGAAAAATGCTAGAATTTAGAGTAACGCTTGCAAAATACTCTAGCCAAAGCTTCATGCCCAAATGAACCATTTTTATTTCAGCACAGTTACACTGGACATCATCTTTTCCCTGTGAAAAGTAAAAGAATCACCAATATCCAAATGCAACCTTCTATTTATTTTTTTTTTAAGGTCCAGCAGAGGCTTTATTCGCACAACTGAGTCCCCTACTGGCTTCCCTTAAAAGGCAGGATCAAATCCACAGTAGCTTCCACAAATTCAAGAAGAATAACCCCTTTCAGGTGAAAGAAAAAATTAAAAAATAAATAAAGGCGACATTTATCACCGATGACTGTAAATACGCTGTTCACAGTTTAAGCTCATTGGGGCTCGGCATGCATAAGCACACGCTTAACTTTCAGCATGCACTTAAGTCTCATTAGAGTGCTTAAAGGCTTTCCTGACCACGGACGCTTTCCTGAGCTGGGGTGTGGAGCAGGGACGCCTGTCTCATACACATATGGACAAAGGGGTCGTTATCTTGGTTGGAACCTTTAAATGCCATGGTAATATAAGAAAGCATAAATAATTAAACACAGAGGCTCACTCAGGACTAGTGGAGCAGCAGCACTGCCTACAAAGATACATTTATAAGGAATTCATCCAGCTTTACAATCTCAGGCGATGGTTGGCATTGGAAAGAAAATACTTAACCTATTGCACTGGGAATCCCTGAGCATGTTGAAGCTGAAGCTGAGGACTTGGGGAAGGTGATGATTTATTGTAACAAGCACCATCTATTTCCTCCTCACTGTTAATCATTTATCTATGAAAAATATGTGCGTGTTCTGGACGACTGGCTGAGCTATCAAGGGTTTAAATACATATAGCTTTGCTGATATCATTGGTGATATTCCAGTTTATATCAACTGAGAAGTTGGCCATGTTGAGAGGCTGACATACATGCTGCCTGCTTGTGAGATGGTGGATGTTCACTGGCTATTGTGAAGCTCTAGGCTTAAAAGATGGATTGTTTTACAGATTTGGGTGTGTTTGATATGTACTTGTTCCTCCCTAGCCTGTCCTGTACTTCAGAAAAGACACTGTTCCCATTCATACTAATCTTGTGCTGTGTTCAAGGTTCCTCGTGACAATAAAATATACAGGAGAAAATATTTCTACTTGAAAAATCCCTATGTGTGGATAATACACATAAATTGTGTATAATATGATAAATTGTGCATAATACACAATAAATTGTGCCCTGTGCACTGTTGCCTCACTCTGTTCAGGCAAGCTTAGGAAAAGGATCCTCAACATTTTTAGCAAAACACACAAAGTGAATTCCTGGCACCAGCTTTATGGCTACATTTGTCTTTCTCTGACTCTTACATCGTTCTTTTCAATTTGTTTATTTATTTATTTATTTATTTATTTATTTATTTAGTGTGAACCATCATAAATGTTCTTAAATCTGCAAGAAGTGCTATGAGTCTTCTCCCTCCTTTTCCTCTGCCCCCTTTTTAGATTTACATCAATATAACATGCAGAGGTTGGACTGTCATGTAACTTCTAGAGTTCAATCTTTCTCTCACTCTGGTAAACCAGTATTTCAACTTGAAGAATCAGAAGTCTTAGCTTTGCCTCCAGCACCTCTTTTACTTTCAGAGGGTGATGACTGACTTTTTGGTGTCTCCACATGAAAGTCTTGGTCTGTGATGCCCCAAAACTGACAATCCCTCCTGCTGAGCACTCACAGTACCCATTGATGAGAAAGCCATTAGTCAGAAAATCAAGACTGAGGTCCTCAAAGTCAGACATCCAAAGATCTCCACAAATAGCAAGACACCCAGGAGGGTGCAGCTTCATGAGCAGGAAAGTCACACGTAATTAGATGCATCTGGCCAACCCACCAGGGAAAGGAAAGTGAGATTTCAAAAAGCCTGTGATCTCCCAGGTGGTTGTGAGCACAGACAGATGCAGGTATGGATGGATGCATGCATGTCCTCCCCCTTCCATGTATGTACCCTATGTACACGACCAGTGTGACACAGGATGAATCCCACCGGGCGGTGATGCCGTTGAGTGACTTCTACAGAATCCACATTGTATGCGCTGTGCATTTCCAGTCCATACACACAGTGTGTACAATGCAGGTGCTATAAAGTCAAGTATCTTGCCCAGGTGGCCAAGAAGGCCAATGGCATCCTGGCCTGGATCAGCACCAGTGTGGGCAGCAGGAGCAGGGCAGTGCTGGTCCCCCTGGACTGGGCACTGGTGAGGCCACAGCTGGAGTGCTGGGTTCAGTGTTGAGCCCCTGAGTCCAAGAAGGACATGGAGGTGCTGGAGCGTGTCCAGAGAAGGGCAACGGAGCTGGGGAAGGGTCTGGAGCACAAGTGTGCTGAGTTCCCTTGTGGCTGAGGGAACTGGGGTTGTTGAGCCTGGAGAAAAGGAGGCTGAGGGGAGACCTTGTGGCTCTGTGCAAGTCCCTTGGAGGAGGGTGGAGAGAGGTGGGGGTGGGTCTGTTTAACCAAGGACCAAGGGTCAGGACAAGAGGAAATGGCCTCAAGTTGCACCAAGGGCAGTTGAGATTGGATGTGAGACATAGTGCTGAGGGACATGGGTTATCTGTGGACTTGTCAGTGTTGGGTTCATGATTGGACTTGATAACCTTAAAGGTCTTTTCCAATCCAGGTGATTCTGTGAATTCCCCATCAGCTGGAAAAAGTGAAAACCTCAATCTGGGCAAAGTATGGTGTCCATCCCACCCCCCTTACTCTCCTCCGTTGCTTTTCTTGTGTGTGTGTCTCCTACCAGTTGGAAAAATGGCTTTCATGCATGTGTCAAAGCTGTGAGTAAGAGAGGTGATTGCAAAGCGACTGCTAGGAGAAGAAAGCTTATGAATAAAGACCTTATGTAGGTCTGGAGAAATCTGGTCTCAGTTCCCTGCTATTTGAAAACCTCTCTGAGGAACAATGCATGTGTTTTTTCAGTCCTGCTGTGTCATAGTTTCCTAATATTAAATAGGGCTAATAATACCCTCTTGTCCTGTTAGGTAAGAATATTTTCAGGCAAGGATGATTGCTGCTTACATAAACATGCAGGGCTCACCAACATGAGATTTTGGACCTCAGAACCTCTAAAGGTAACACAGCAATCTATTTGTCTTCTCCAGGTCTCCCTGTAAACCTCATTTGCACCATAGTTAAAAGCCAGGGTAGTCTAGCCAAGGGGGGGAAGAATTAACATGATGTGAAGGAAAAATGCCAGTGGAATCAGCTTGGGTTTTCTAGCTATTGGTCATGCTTCTTAAGCTTCCTTCATAAAACAGCTGCGGGAAACTTGAAGACTGCTGGGGAATTTATTGTTGCCCATAATATCATTATTTATTTATTTTTGTTGGGTGCTGGTAAGGAACAAGTTCCTTTCTGTCATCAGTGTCTCCCCTCTCAAGAAAGGAGCTGTGGACTTTCACGGAGCTGTGCTCCCTTGTGCCAGTGAGGTTGTGGATTGAAAAGACTCGACAGAAATCTTTGGTTTTCACATAAAAGATTAACTATACATTCTGGTTTCCTCAGTAACCTGGAAAAAAAGATGTTGTAGGGTGATTTTTTTACTCCCTACACCCATCTTGGAAATTTCCAGGTGGGATAAATCCAGTGCTGTTTATCGTTACATAAGCAAGAAAAATAAAATTAAAATAAAAAAAGATCCCAGCTTTTGGGGTAAACTGGTCTTTTTTGTACCTATGTGGAATGTCGTAATGATTTATCACTGATTCCCTGTCATTGCTGTGGTATGGGCAGGATCCAGTGTCCATTGCAGGGAACTGGAATTTTTCCACTGATTCCAGTAGATTTTGGATTGAGTTGCCCTTTCCAGTGCCCAAAAGCTATCAAAGCAATACGTCTACGTGGGGGTGTACGTGTGTACATTATCATGCTAATCAAAACAAAGCAAAAACAAATGCAACTGGAGGGATCCTATGTTCTCATGCCAAAAGAATTTAAATTGAGCAACCTCAAATTTTTGGAAGCTCCTAGACGATTGGTGTTGTGACAGGTGTGATTTCAGCTTTGTGGTGGCTCTGATAAAATGATTATACTCTGGCAGTGGTTGGAAGAATTAATGAGAGGAACCCATGCCTGTTAGATTGTTTTCTTTTGGCTGCATAACGAGCAGCATCGAGTTGGTTTTTCTTGTTTAACATATGGCATTATTTTTCAACTGTTTCCTTCTGTCTCAGAATTTGCTCTGGGGAATTGCTTCTACTCTGTAGAGTTTAATGTCATTTTTCTGAGAAGTAAATTTTATGTAGCTTGAAGGTTTGGAAGAGGATGGTTTTTTAGGATTTTTTTTTTTTGTGCATTTGTTAAAAAAATATAGGTGACATCTAAAGTCCTCTCTGTCTCACAGCAGCTGAGGTAAGAAATGCCCTGTCCCCAGAATATCTCTTTATATTTATTGATTGATCCATTTTCCTCAAAACCTACCAGCTGGCTGGGAGTAGACTTTGCCTGAGAGATGGATACCCACTTTGGGACTCATATTTACACCTTCTGTCTTTATCATATGGCAGCACCAGCAGTTTCTGACCTATGCACCAGCTGAACATGAAATTAGGAAGGAGTTTGTGGATCTCTTCTCCCTTATAATCACAGTGGTGATGGAGGAAGGCTGGAAAGTCCTGCAGATGGGACTCCCTTTGACTAGTGAATCCCTTGCTTGCTCTCACAAAGCAAAAAAAGAAACCCCACAATCCTCCATAAACTTGGACCTGCACTATTGGGTTTGCTCAGAGCTCCACTGTTATAGACATCAGTTTTCTTCCAGAAGAAATCATGTGCTGGAATGGGGATGGTGTGGTACACATATTAATTTTGTCTTAAATGCAGTTAGGATGTGGTCAGGTGCATTTTGGACCTGGAAACTGGGAAGTGGTCCTGGGCCATGTAGTTTAGAGGTAACCATAGACACCTCTGAACAAGTTTTTCCTGCTGTAAGCTCCTTTGTAGACCTACACTCCATTATTCTTAGTTATATCCTCGAGGATCATCTACTACATTTCCTCCTCTACCTTACAGTCCACACGCTTCAGACAACTGTGAGCAGTTGTTTTATTGTCCTCAGCCTACCAGCACCTCATAACTCCTTGCAAGCCAAAGGTAATGCCAGAAGAGAACAGAAAGCACATTCTTGTCTGAAATGTGTGTGCCCACAATGCCTTCTACTAATGAGCAACCTCCCTGCACCCACATCCTGCCCCTTTCTCCTTACTCCAGGGAAAGATGCCCAAGTTAAAAGAGAAAAGGGGGAAAAAAAAAAAAGACTTCCCCACAAATTGCAGCTTTCTTCTGGTGCTCCAACACTCATGAAACCTCAAGAACTTTTTAAAGCAACTGAGATCTGAGGTAGGAAATCAGAGCTTAGCTCTACTGTTGGGAGCAGATGTTCACAGCCTCACACAACTTTCCAACACCCCTACTCAATGCCTGTTTCTCAACAGGAGGGACTTGACAGAGCTTGTGATCACTCAAGAGAATGCACTAAAGTCAGCTGTCACATGCCCACACATGCTGCCCTGGAAGGATAGCAAGATGTGTTGTCTCTCCAGGCCTGGACTGATCCTTCCAGAGATCCTGGAAGTGCCACAGTGTGAATACCATAATTTAGAAATTGTAAAGGCTTCACAAGAGAGCTAACCTGAATTCTGAACCTGTGCTTTCAAGAGTCACTGTGTCTCTGATGCTCACCCTTCTTCTGTCCCCTCTCCTATTTTTATGTCTACGTACTATCTGCTTCAAAGACTACATCCAACAGGCTTCTTAAAGGTCAGCCATGACTTACCCCAGCCAAATAATGTGAATCCCCAAAGATACTTCTTCTCTGAGAAAAATGCCATGAAGATGAGGCTGTGGAGATAGAGCCCTTCCACCAGAATCCAGTAGTAATTGGTTGCCAGGAAGTAGAGGAAGAAGGTAACCGCTACTTTACAGCCCACCTGCAATGACCACAGAAAGACAGGGTTATGTGAGGAACATCATGTGAAATTCTTGTTCTCCATAAAGCCATAATTTGCCAAGATGAGCTGGAAAACAAGATGGAGAAAGAAAAGAAATCAGAAAATTCTGTTGCAAGGCTTCTAGAAGGGGGAAAATCAGTGCAAGAACAGAAGAGAGGAACAGCTGAGAAGAAAGCTTCCCCTTAGCCTGAAAACATGTCTCCAATAGCAGGTGAATTGGGAGGTGTAGGAGGACGGGGCACATGTGGAGACATGCTGACCTGATCCTACATTCCCCCAACCCCAGTGATGAGGGGTTCACGTGCTTTCTAGGACAGCTATGTTTCATCTTTTTCCTGTGATTCTTGTCCACGTTAGAGGACAAATGGCTGTAACTGAGTCACCTTGGTCTGGGTGACCTAGTGCACATCACATCTCTTGAGAGTACGACTCCTTCTTCAGCTTGTGGAGAGATATGGGCACTGTGCTGAGGGTGAGTCACCCTCTCCCATCACAGATGTCCAAGACAGGGTTCTCCAGGGCTCCCTGTCTTTCCTCAACGAGTGTGAAGACACCCTAGATGGCTGCTGTAGGCTTTGATGACTGGTCCTCCAATAGCAAACCGAAGATGGAGGATTTCACTCACAATGGCAAGGTATTTTCTGAACAGATCTGAGCTGCAAGGTGGAAGACCTGGTAGAAACTTCCAAGACACACTGATTTTAAATGAGTGCATTAGCTGAACTCTCACTCCACACTGACCTTCAATCCTTTGTTTTCTTGAGAGGTAAAAACCCTGACTGTTACTCAGTGTTCTCCTGCCCTTCTACAGAATGGAGCAAAGCTATCCTTGTCCCCAGATTTCTCAGCTCTAGTAGAGAAAGGCTGCAAACTAAAGATGCCATATGGGGTGAATTGGTACAAAGGGGCACATGATACCACCTTTTGTCAATGTGGAAATACTAGAACTCTGGGTAATCCAATTTCATGGGAACTTTCTGACTACCAAACACATCCTACAGCAGCAGCCCATCTCCATGCTGCCCCTTACTTTGGTGAGGCCACATCTGGAATATTGTGTCCAGCTCTGGGCCCCACAGTTCAAGAAGGACAGGGAACTGCTGGAGAGAGTCCAGCACAGAGCCACCAAGATGATGAAGAGAGTGGAGCATCTCCCTGCTGAGGAAAGGCTGAGGGAGCTGGGGCTCTTTAGCTTGGAGAAGAGGAGACTGAGGGGTGACCTCATTAATGTTTATAAATATGTTAAGTGTGAATGTCAGGAGGATGGAGCCAGGCTCTTCTCAGTGATGCCCAATGGTAGGACAAGGGGAAGTGGGTGTGAGCTGGAACACAGGAGGTTCTGCTTAAACTTGAGAAGAAACTTCTTTACGGTGAGGGTGACAGAGCCCTGGGACAGGCTGCCCAGGGAGGGTGTGGAGTCTCCTTCTCTGGAGACATTCAAAACCCGCCTGGACACCTTCCTGTGTGATGTCATTTAGGTTCCTGCTCTGGCAGGGGGATTGGACTGGATGATCTTTCGAGGTCCCTTCCAATCCCCAACATTCTGTGACTCTGTGATTCTGTGACTATGAGTGACTCATAGAAAATGTGAATGATAAGTACGTTGTAAATAAAAAGAGAATTTTTTATTCTGGTCCAAGTCTTATGCTGATTCTTTGCCAACCAGAATGAACGTGCACATATTTTTATATATATATATATACATATAAAAAATATGGACACACTTACACCCATTTTCTTTTACAGACAGAGTGAGTTAAAAAAGAAAGATCAATTAAAAAACCTCCATCTAGGTTTAACAATAATTTTGATATTTACAAAAAATCACCATCTACCCATACACAGGTGGCATCAGGCAATAACTGCAAAGCTCCCACTTCACTTGGAGACACAAAAAATACATTAATTGTTGCCTTTATAACTTGTTTGCCTTTCAATTTGGCAGTATGGGAAATGTAATTAAATTGCTAATATTCAGAGAATACGATATATTGTCCCAATTATGCCTTATAATGAGTCCAGCCCAAGGAGAAACAGAAAACAATGCAATAAAACATTTGGTGTTCTTTCCAAAAAGGAAATGTTTTGAAGTGTGCTGAGTTCTTCAGCCATAGAATCACCAAATTAATGAAATGGATCTCTGAAATGGGAAGGAAACACGATAAAAATTTACATTTGGGGGCATTTGGGTGCACAGCAGGACACTTCATATATGCTGATTTTATGCAGGGGTGTTGGTGGCCAGGTCCATGGGAGTAGTACAAACTGTGAAAGACTTGAGAAGCTGAATGAATACACAAGCAGAAAGTTTGTTGCCACGTTGCTAGAGTGACTCCATTCAGGTTTTTCAAGTGCATTGATGGTAACCCTTGATCTTAGGTACTAAAATCTACCTTGACTGTTTCTGCAGCACAGATGATGAGCTATCATACCTAGGATCCGTTATGGGAAACCTGTGATGAGATCAATGACAAGGAGAGCAGACAACTTCACTGAGTGGGGACAACTTTGAAAATGAGGATGGGCTTCATCCCCTCCAATTACATGGACAATGCAGGTGTCTCCATCTGAGCTTTCAATACAGCAGAAAGAAACATGTACTTCTAGAGTCAAAATCACCTGACCTCACTTCAATTTGAATTTTAGAATGTGGTTCATTGTGCCATTGACTCAACTGGTTTTATGGACCATACTGACTTAGCTGACCATAGATAAATCCTGAGAAGTGGATTGAAGGAAGGTGTTTCCCTTGTAGACATCTGCTTTTTGCACCTTTTCTCATGATAGCACATAATGCCTCCATTGCACCTTCTAAAATGTCTTTTTTTTTCAGAGATGGAAATAAACCACAACAGGAGCAACCCAAGATGGTTTGCTGCAAAATTACAGTAAGGTGAGATGTCTACTGCTGACCTTCTTCCTCACAAGCTACTTCTGCTCTAGATCTGGGGTCAGGGCTGAGAAACTCCCAAGACATTAAATCACGGCTTTGCTACGTCTGGGCTGTTAGTTTGATGGGACAGATGTTCCAACAAAGTGATGACTTCACAGATCACACAGAGAGGAGCTCCAGGTGGAAAATCAACCAGTTTCACATTGTGGTGGGAAAGGACACGCTATGAAATACAAGGGCAGATATGCCTTGTGCTGGCATAGCCAGAGGAGTTTCCAGAGCCATACACTTTAGGGAACATCAGGGGAATGCTGAAAGTAGTAGTTGTAGATGGGAACTAAAACCTCAACCTTGACTTTACCTTTGACTGCTATGGGGAACAACACTGCCTTAGCTCTGGGGCTGGGCAGTCCCACAGGGACAGTGGATTGAGGAGTGGGAAGGGATGAGGAGAGGCTGTGGAGGGTGAAGAAAAGCATGGAGCTGGTGTCCCTCAGTAGGGTGAAAAATCCCCCTGAAAGATGTGAGGGGTTGAACAGAGAGGAGAGAGACACGAAGCCTGGAGAACCAACTGCTCCAGCAATACTCACAAATTGTGATTTATCAGCTGGAGGTGCTTCAGTAATGGATTTCAAGTCTTCCTCTGAGATCCGTTCCATCTCCTCCAAAGCTGACCCGGAGTACAAGACTGCGTCCTTCACGAAGATGCTCATGGCTCTCAGCATGAAGGAAACAAACAGGTGCATGTGGATGTAGTTTCTAGTGCAGTGCAAACGTCTGGAGAAGGAGACAGAGAAAGGTTGGAGTAGTTTAGCCCATCTGTTGGACAGACTCAGGGTCATCTCTGCTTCTGAAGAGCCCCAGCTCCTCTGTGCCAACACGGGGAAGCAGTGATAGTGCCACTGCTGCCCTGTGCTCACAGTTCACCCATGGGGTTGATAAATGAGTTAACACTTACTCCAGGGGGTTGGTCACATCACACTGCTATTGACTTTGCATTAGGATGATGTTGTGCCTATACTCATTTTATTTTTGACTGGGAAATCTTGGAAAGAAATAGAATCATAGAATCACAGGATGGTTGGGTTGGAAGGCTTCTTAAAGTTCATCCGGTTCCAACCTCCCCTGCCATCAGCAGGGACACCTTCCACTAGACCAGGTTGCTCAAAGCCTCATCCAACCTGGCCTTGAACATTTCCAGGGAGGAGCAGCCACAGCTTCTCTGGCCAACCTGGGACACTGGCTCACCACCTTCACTGTGAAGATTTTCTTCCTAATACTTAAATCTACTCTTTTCCAGTTTATAATCATCGCCCATTGTTCTATCAAGGCTCAGTAGTTTTGTCTCTATTGGGCATGAGTAGTGAGCATGCATGCAGTGGGAAGTGAGTCTACATCTGGAGGATGGTATGTGCAGTGCACATGCAACAGGAGGAGGGTACCTGATGAGCAGTCCATGCTCAGCGTGTGCCAATCTGGAGTGAGTTGTGCATGCAGTGTGTTTGCAGAACATATACAACCAGTTTGGACGTGTGTGTGCAGCACACATGCATCTGGAGGTGATGGGAGGTGCACTCAGCATGAAGTGTGAACATTGAGATGGATGCGGTGAGTGTGCAACCAATGCTCAGGGTGTGGGCAGTGAGCAGTGTACCTTCAGGGAATGTCCGTGTGGTGTGCAGTGAACATGCAGTGAGCCATCAACAGCTGTGCAATGTGTACATGATGAACATGTCCCTGATGATCACATGCAATGAGTGTGTGTCAAACATGCAGTCATTTTCCAAGATGTAGAGATAGAAAGCAGGATACATTCACAGTGCTCACTGGTACTAAAGGGTGTATCCTGTGTGTGTCCTTTTCACTGTTAAATCCATCCCTCCAACAAGTCTACCCTTCTCAGAGTCAAACCCCATGTTTAAAGGCTTCATATTTATCTACACTTTGTGCAGAGGAAATGGACCACAAAGGCTAAAGAACTTGTGGCCACTAAAAACCTTGAAGAAGTTCTTACAAACTGCTAATCTTTGTGCCTACTCCAAATCTCGTAGCAACTATAGTGGTAACTATAGCGTGCTGGGCTATTTTCTCTGTTCACCATCAGAGACACTTGGTGACCCTTTGCTTGGTCATACTGAGCAGTTTCTGGGCTCCACCCCAGCAATGGCAGCAATGACCCCAACAAATGCTGGTTGTAAAGCGCTTTAAGATCCTTTTGGGGGGAAAAGCTGGATGCAAACGGGTTAGACCCATATATGTGAGGTGTGTTTTAAAAATGGTGATCCTCCTTTGGAGAGAAGGTACTAATAGACCTGTTGGGTTCCCCTATAGCTGTGTTGCCTGATTAGCCATGCATGAATCTATTAATGGGTTAATATTCTCTTAAATCCTCAGATTCAATAATTGAAATAAAAAAAAAAAATCATAGCTGTGAGGGTTTTTTCTCCTTTTGGGGGAGATTTTCACAGTAATAACAGTTGTTTCCTGTGCTATTATCATACAAATTACACCAAGTGGAACTGTTGAGGTAAAAATGAAGATGGGCTTTGTTCCCTGCCTTTGAAATATAGTCAGTGAATCTCTGGATTATGTGTTATCTGGAATAAAATTTAACTTGGTCCCTGCTGCTGCTTTGATCCTTGAGACAAAGATGCTCTAGCACTGTTGTCCATGTGGTCTGGGCTGTAAGTGAAGCACTCTGACTTCATGAAGAAAGAGAGAGCGTGTCTCCTGAAACTAGGAATACTCTTGCATGCATGGACATTAAATCTTTTAATAACCTTGCCATTGTCTAGTGGGAAATTAAACAGGAGGGTAAGGGTTGAGAGGAGAGGAGGGTGGTGGCAGGGGTGGATTCCAGGACTACATCACGTGCAGTGCCTCCAGTACGGGTTTGTAGTCCCCTTTGGCTTGTGTGTGTTACAGATTTGGGTGCTGGGATGCTCTTCCATCCAAGCAAATCCCTATGACCTTCTTAGAGCAAAAGGCCACACATTCTATTCCCAGTGGTATGTGTTCAGGGCTTAGCTCAAGCTTGCGTGGTGGGACCTGCTGAGTTCATCTGCAGACACCACGTAGCTGCTTGCTGCATTGAGAATTTCCCTCCACAGCTGTTGTTTGGGTCCTGCTGTCTGCTAGGAGAAGTCACTGCCAGCTACCAAAAGGAGGTAAACCTGGGGCTTAGGTGATCAGGACTCAGCACCCAGCTCCACCTGTATCTCACCAGGAATGGTTTCTCAAAGGACAAACTTCTAGCTGTGAAAGAGACCTTTCATCCCTTCCCTCCCCTGGTCTCTACAGCCACAAGGACATGCAACAACCAGGTCTGAGGGCTGGATGGGGTGGGTTCAAAATGCTGTTTTGTGGGTTCAAAATGCTGCTTTGGGGTCTACATCACTTGGGAGGGATGGTGGAAAGAGAAGGCAGAAAATCAGATTTAGGAGGGTGAGTGGTGATTTTTGGCTCCCTGGGTACAGCAGCAGCATGGGGAGAGTGGAGGGGTCAGTCCAGCACTGTTAGGTGGATGAGGTCCCCTTCAACTGGTCTGTCCTTCATGAATATTTGGGTTTAGAGTGGAATTCCCCTTATGAAACCTTTTCTACCTAATAAGTAACCATCTAAATCTAAGCCAGTCATCTGCAGGGGTGATAGGGACAGAAAACCTTAGATACTCTTCCAGAGGAGACAAATCTCTTCCTGGAGATGCCTCTCTTCCCATTTGCTACAAAGAGGGTCTAGAAAACTCCATGGCAGGCAAGAGGAAGAAATTAAAACATCCCACCCACCATCCCCCAAGAAATTTGACCTAAGTGACACTAACACAACCCAAAGCACAGATGCAACCTCTTGTGCCTTTCTGAAGAAACACATGCCACCCCAATTTTATCCTTTAGGAAAGCCCGAGGCTTTTCCAGTCTAGTGACAACTTGCTTAGGTAGAAACAGAGCCGCCTACCTGAAGTATCCCAGGATAAGGACAGCAACTGTGAGGGATCCCAGAGAGATGGAGTATCCAACAGTATAAATCAAATAGAGGCGATCAAAGACCTCCTGCAGTACAAACGATGGAAAAAATAGCGTCACATTAGAACGCGTCCTACTGCATCGTAACACAACCGTGGTAGCAGCACAGAGATTCAGGCTATCATACCTGCTGGGTCTGGGAAACCTTTAACAATCACACTTGATGTCATCTTTTTGACATAAGAACAGCTTGGAAAGTGATATTCATCTTTTCTAATGACTAAGAGGAACTGGGATCTTTGCAAAGAACTAGTGATGGAGTTGGGTTAATCCCATGCCTGGGGGTTTGGTATCATTTTCATCCCAAAGGAACCCAAAGCGCTTTACAAACTCTCAGCCAAATCCAGAGATCACTTGGCAACTTTTGGTTGAACAAAATTCCTG
>NW_010339069.1:50561-51371 GCF_000700745.2 Antrostomus carolinensis
CTGCTGACCTGGGATTTTTTACTGGAAATATAAAATTTAGCCATAAGGCTGTGCCATACCATTGCTGAATGACTGATGTCCAGGCTGGTGGAGTGTCATACCCACCACAGAAAACATGGGGAGGATATACTTTAGCTGTGGGACGTGAGAAGAAATCACCTGCATTTATTTTGCTTTTTTAAAATCAAAAGCAGCCTATGACTGTGGTTATCCAACCCAGACACAACTTTAGCTTGCCAAAGTCCCATTGGAAAAGGCCCTGTCACAGGAGACCTCATAGTAATTAAGCCTGTAATTAATCCTGTAGGTCTGAGTTCTCTTGGCCCTCTACATTTGAGAGTTGGGCTTAGAAAACCTGAACTTTCCATTAAATATTGAGATGCTTTTCTTCATCCTGTGCTGGGGCATGCAGCTTAATTCAGGGATTACTGAATATTTGCCTGAAAAGGGTTAAAATTCCTGTTACTATCCTAACTTGTACTGCCTTTCATCATCTGAAATTAGAAATAAACCCCAAAGAAACCAACCAATTCAGCATCTTTCTCCTCTCTCCCTCCTCCCCTGCCTCCAGCCTTTCCCTCATCCTACCCGCTGGGTTGCAATAACATTAATAACGCTGGGCTCTGAATGACAGCTCTGATTTTGATTTGAGGTTAGAAATGCAGTCCTGGAATGTGAAACCTCAACCCTATTACATCAGAATCCCCAGATATGTGAATGTTTCTTTGCGGTTTCCATTGGTAGAGTGGTAAGCTTGCCAATATTAATCTAGTATGTGTGTATGTGAGTATTTATATATATATATATATA
>NW_010339070.1:0-15955 GCF_000700745.2 Antrostomus carolinensis
TCCCTGAAAGGAGGGTGTAGTGAGATGGGTGCTGGTCTCTTTTCCCAAATAACGCATGATAGGACAAGAGGGAACAGCTTCAAGTTGCACCAGGGGAGGTTTAGGTTGGATATTAGGAAAAAATTCTTAACTGAAAAGGTTGTCAAGTATTGGAACAGGCTGGCCAGGGAAGTGGTGGAGCCACCATCCCTGAAGGTATTTAAAGGACGCGTAGATGTGGTACTTTGGGACATGGTTTAGTGGTGAACTTGGCAATGGCGGGGTTACGGGTGGGCTAGATGATCATTATGGTCTTTTCCAACCAAACTATTCTATGATTCTGTGATTCTATGATCTGCTTTATCCCAGCTTGGAAGCTGTGCAATTCTTGGGAAGTCCAAGGGTCAAGAATTTCACCCGTCTGAGACCCATGCAGGCAGGAAGCCATCAGCTGACTCCTACCACAAACACACTGTGCAAAGTCAAGACAAACTTTTCAGCTTCCCATAATTAAAATTGTGCCTCATTCAAACTTTCCATGAGGCAGTAAGGGGCACTTATGATCCATCATGGAAAATAAAAAGGAGGGCATTGTCATGTTACTAAATTAATTGTCCTTTTTTTTATCTGCACTCCACCACTGTGAGGGATCAGACAGCAATGATTCAGGTGTGGCTCATGTTAGGTAATGTGGAGCAAAGGCCTGGAAAAGTAAGCCCCAAGCAATCTCAGAGCAATTTTTCCCACTTGTTTCTTCACTCACACAGCTGTGTAGCTGGCTTTCTTCACCAGTACAGCTCAGAAATGACACCGCACTTCCAGGGATCAATCTGCAAAATTACAGATGCTGCTTGAGTGCAAATTTGATCTCATAATTTCTCCACAGCACAGGAGGTTGTCTTACACTATAAATGAAAACCAAAGATGTGCTTAGGATTGCCTGAGCAGGTGGTGGGGCTCTAGGAACAGGTTTGTTGTGATTTCCAGTTGAGACTGGAGCATGGGAAAGCAACAACCAGCTCTTCTCAGTCCTTTCCACTGCAGGTAGAAACTTGTGAGATACATCTGATGAAAGAAAAATGTACTTACGAAACTCAGAGAATTAATGAGATATAAGCATTGTCTCTGGGAGGCCTGAATAGTTATAGCTCCTCTGGTCCTCTAATGGTGCGATGGGGTTAGGCCATTGTACCTGACCTCCTGTACTCCTGGCAAGAGAAAACCTGGTTCTGGATGGCCAAGATAAAACTAGAGCAGTCAATTTCTAGAGTACATTCAGTATTTCCTCAGCTTTCTACAGTTCTCAATGAATTCCAGGATGCTGTGGACTTGCTGCTTCCACCCACCTGTCTTCTGCAGTGGTAAGCAATTTCTTGATTTAAAATTCATTCATTTAATGGCATAATTTCATTCTTGCACGGCTGAGCACAGCCAGTGGGAAAAGGCACTTTGCTTTGCTCACTGGGATGCAGTTACCACCATAGCCCCACCTTCCCTGCACTTGTATGCCGGAAATTTGTACTGGGAGCCTGTGAAAGGAACAACACAGAGCTCTCCATGTGCCTGAGAGGACAGGAGGCCTCCACAAAACCCCTTGTCGACGGCAGCAGAACCACCCGCCAGCCCAGTGGTCACTCAGACAAAATGACAAGAACAATAGCAGGAAATGTCTAAGGGTGGAAACAACAAAGCGAGCACAGCCCACGTTTCTGAAGGCTTCCTGATTGGCTTGATTTGCCTCTGCGGGAGCACTTTGGATAACCTTGGAGTTATCCCACCAGGGCAAAAGCTCTCCCCAGTGAAGCTGCGTTTATTCCAATGCTCTCTGGGGCATGGGCATGGTTGCTGCCAAGCACAAATAACTAAACAAACACAACACAAAAGCTTTAAGGTAGATCCCATGGATGAAGGAGGATGAGAAGGCTGCCATCGTCATGCTCAGGGTGGCAGCAGCTTGGTTCATCCCTCACTGCCCCCAGTGGGGAGTCTGTCTGTTCCCATGGGACACGTGCCTTGCCTCACCCCTGGAAAAACGGATTGCAAGTTCCTGTAAGTCAATGATAGCAGAGGACAGATTCGCAAAGCTCAAATCCAAGAAACTGTTTGCATCAAGAAACAAACAAAACAAGTTACAGTTCCTACTGGGTGTTCCCCTTCCTGCCCTGCTGCTCTTTTTCTGTCCCCGCCATCCAAGTGGCTCTTGGCAAGCAGTGCAGTGGAATGCATTTGTGTATTTGTGACGGGTACATAATATGGGGAATTTTTAAAGGGACCTAATGAAGCTCAGTGCCTGAGGCATGCTTTCCGCCAGCTGCACATACCCAACTCCTTTGTCAAGGGCTTCTGAGGGCACTTACAGGTTCAGGCAGTCATGACTAAAGCACAACACAAAAGGCAAGGAAAGCTTTGTTAAAAATTGTCCAAGGGAGGCAGATGTGATCCCTGTAAGCTGCAGCTTTCCATGGTGCTAAGGTAGTTGTGCTTTAACAGCCACATTGGCCAGGATGCAGAGGAGGTGTCATCACACTAATTATACTTTTGTTTGGGTTTTCACTTTTTCAGAAGAGCAGCCTGAATTCTCTTGGGCTCATTTTCATTTTTAGTGTTATTCTCAGACCATATTCAATCAATGTCACAAGGTACCTTATGTTAGAGTGCTAGGTGCTGGGCAGCACTTAATTCTTATACCAACAAGTAGGCTCGTAAACACCATCTTCCTTGAAACAACACATTTTAAGCCACCACTGCAGAAAGCAAATAGGTAATGGCTCAGACATGCATTACAAAGTCCATGCAGTCATTAGCAGCAAATCTGACTCAAGTCAAACAAAAACCATAGAAGCCCCACATGTACAGTGAGTATCTCAAATTAATAATGCCATCTAACAAATCAACCAGGGATAAGCATGGTCTGATGTATGATTGGACTGTATAGGACTGGCAAATTGTATTGCATCAGGATGGGGAAATGGAGGCAAAGTGATTTGCTAGAGGCTACAGCAGGGATAAAACCCACAACTCTAGCCCATGATTATTAATTTTGTCAACACTGCTTTTCTAGTAAATAACTGTAGCACTATTGATGATCAGATTTGCTAAAAGTCATATATGATGGGGGCAGGGAGAGATTCAAAACATCCCAAATGGGAAACCTGCAAGGAGTGAAATCCTGGTTTGTGAGCAGTAGGGAACAAGCTGCCATTGCCTTTGGAGAAAGTGCTCTGCTACATCTGCATCTGCATCTATATGTGTTAAGGCAAATCCACAAATCAGAGCATTTTCAAGTGTGAAGCATGATCCCCAGCTCTCTGAAGACTCTGCTGAGAAGCGCAACCTTTAGTGAAGGCGAGGAGAGAGCCTGCCCTCAGATATGAATGTTGATTGAGCAGTTAAAAATTAATGCCCTTGGCTTACATGAGGGAGAGAGGAGAAAAAGAGAAAGGACAATGAGGAGTCAGTACCCGTGGGGATAACTTTTTAATAGGAAAAGAAGGGGTATGATTGGAAAAGTAATGAATGGAGACTGGCTGCAAGGAGCAGGGGAGTTGCAGGGAGGCAGAAGTGGCCAGGAGGTTTCAGGACAGGCATGGGGCATGAAGGGATGGGATCCATGAGGAACGGCAGCACAGGAGTGAGTGAGGATGCAGCAAGTAACAGGAAGAGGAGGTAGAAGAGGAAAGAGAACAGGTGGAGGAAAAAGGAAGAGGAGATGAATGAGGCTAGTTTACAATAGGTATCCCTGTCCTCTGGTCTTCTGAACTGTATTAGCAGAAAATAGTACAAGTGTGCCAGGGCCATGAGTGCCAGCTACCTTAAATCAAGGGAACCTGTAGGTCTCTGGTTACCTGAAACTGAGAACAAGTCAAGCAACACTTTTCTCTGGTCCAAGCATGCAGCTACAGTGGATTGACAAGGCTGGAAGGATGACAGATGCCAGCAGAAACATTAAAAGCAGTGCAGAAGAGTCAGGGCTGAGCAGTTCCGTAGAGCAAAACTGGATTCAGTGCAAGTTGGGAAAACCTGTCACGCTTCTAAGGCACTGTCCAGTGTCTGCTCTTGACTCCTGTGCTCCACAGAAATAACTGTGATCAGCTCACTTGCTGCCTGAGTGCATCCTGTGGGCACTTCAGGTACAAGAGCATTCCACTCCTGAGGAGCAGACAAGCATCAACAAATCTCCAAACACTACTCTGTGTCACCTCTAGAGCTGATGTCCTGAGGCCGTGGAGCTCTGTCCAGCGCTCCTCTTGCATTGTCCCCTCTACCCCTGCCCTTCATTGCAGTGGCCCATGGGTGACAGAGGGACAGGAGTGCTGCTCTCTGCAAGACTTGCTGTACGAGACCCTTGTCAGCTTCCTGGGAAGAACAGAGGAGAGCACAGAGAGCACCTCCTCAGGTCTCCCAGTCCAAGGGCAGGAGGCCAGGGCAGATGGTTGAGGAAAAAGCTGCAGTGACCTGAGGTGCAGGCAGAAGACAACACTCTGACTTCAGCTCCAGGTAATGGTGCTTCCTTTAAACCCAGCTTCTTATGTGTTTTGCTTTTCAAGGCAGCACTGCTAGCACTCAGCTTGCAGCAGTTTATTGCATTTCTACTGCAGCCCCTCCAGAAGCAGCTGTAATTTTCAGCAAAGATATAAAATAAACAGCTGGTTTCTGAAGTTTCTGCTGTGGATAGCTACTCAACCTGGGGTTATGGGGCCCACCTTGCTGCAGCTGGCTGCTAGGGTGTCCTCATGGCCGTTCTGCTGCAACCCAAGGGGTGTGAATTCGGTGTCGTGCTCTGCCCTGAGCTCCCTTTGATCCTTAGCAGCTCATCTCTCAGATGATATTATAAATCAGGGGAAAAAAATTGTATTCCCAGTCTGTACATGGGAAGCTGAAATCTCTTCAGGGCAAATACTTATAGTAATTTTCTTTTTTTTTTAACTTCCCTTCATTAAAAAAGAAAGTGGAGATAAAAGTCACACCCTTTTCCAGGCCTCCTGCATTCCCTGTAAATGCTGCTAGGTGACCGAATATGTATCTCCTGTATACCAATATGTACAGGAATTGCAAAAAACCATCCTCCTTCCTTGGCAGCTTGCAGTATGAGTGCTGCATAAGGTCATGCATTCATTTTGGTTGTACATCCATGCTAACCCTGGGTAACACTGCAGGAGCCAGTGCTGCTGCCCTAAGGAAGAATGAACACTCAACAGTCATCCCCCAGTTGCCCTCCATCTATTTCTTGGACCTCTCCCAAGATATAAATAACACAGGCCACTGTACAGCTGAACTGCTGGCATCTGCTGCTAAACCTAAATGAATTTTCATGTGCATAGCTGCAATGTGCTAGCAAGCTGTTTTTCACAGGGCTGGACACACCTGTGTTGCTTTTCTAGTCTCTGGGTGTGTGCTGCTGCATACAGGGACTTTGTACTGGGGGGAACATCATGTGTGACCCTCCTACAGCTGGACCACATCTTGCAACACATGCCCTCCAACCCCAGGTCCCACCACAATCATTGTGGTCCTTCTGGAGTCTATTCCCAGTGCTCAAAGTGCCCAGCCAGTCCACTGAAGCACATCTCAATAGTAGGAGCAAAGCAAAGCATGGGAGGGGGAGAGGATTTCACGACAGCAAGCCACATGGGCACATTTGTCCCTCATACTCTTGTGTATCTGCCAGATTATGTGTACTCAGGCATCCTAGGGACAAGTCTCCTGGTACTTGTCCTGCCAAGTTTATTGAAAGCAATTGGAGGGCAAGCAGGTTTCTACAGGGTTCAGTGTTTTCCCTGAGTCTTTGCACCTCCACTTTCCAATTACAAAGCACAGGGCAGGTGTCTCCTCTCAGCTGACTATTTTATCTTCCCTGTCTTTCTCCTGCCAGCCCAACAGGTACCAGCCAATGAACCACAGATTATGAGTCTCTCTACTTGCAGTGTAAGACTGTATGTTGTCTGGTGCAAGTCTCCATCTGTCTGGACACAAAGAGCTGTGTGTCTGCTTTTGTGCAGCCTGAGCATTTTATATCAGTTGTGACTCTCAACTTCATTTATTTTAATGTTTTAGACACTGGATCAAGAAGCTGCAGAGAGAGGAGGCTTGCTCTCTGTCTGGGCTGGGAGGGAAGAAGAAAACAATAGCAATGGTGAAGACAAGAGACAAAACCCAGCTTTACCAGGAGGAGCCTAAATATCTGTTTTCATCTCACAAGGCTGGACCAAGCCATCAGGACATTTGTGCCATTTGTTTTAAACACAAGTGCTCCAAGAGCTGGATGTTTCAAAACCTAGACTCTGTTAGAGCAGGTTAAGCTGTCAGCGTCTTTACTCAGCTGGTCAGAGAAATAAAGGGACTTGTTCAGGTCTGCCAGGTCCTAGCTGGAGCTTGGTTAGGGGCACAGATAGGAGCTTTTCAAATCCAAACACTCTGGTATAAGCAGACTGGGAGAAAATAAGTGGACTCTGCTCTTTCACCTCTTTGGTCACTGTCCAGGGGACTGGATTCAGACCAGACATTTTTTTTTATTTCCTTTTTCCCCACCTTTTCCCAAAGGAGGGTCAAGCCATGTGCTCTTCTGCCATGAGGGCAAGCATCCAAGGCATAGTGATTCATTGATTTCCAGTCAGCCCTCTCCTGAAGCAGTGGGAAGTTTTTAAGGTTACAATCTCGCCCAGGTTGGAGACATGTCCTGCTTGAAAAAGGCTGGAAGAACTTGGCCTAGGAAGGCTCATGCCTGTAAAAGTCCACAAACAAATGTGGGCTGTAAATGCTCTGGGGGGAAGAAGTTGTGTGTTCAGGTGATATGGAGGGGTGATACTGGAATGAGATAACATGCTTCTGAAATAGAGAACAAGGAGGTCATGAAAAAGTGATTCCAGCTGGAGGAAGAGTCACCCCAGAGAGCGCTGGAGGTCCTTATGCTTGGGAGATTTAATGCTGAATCAGGCAAACCATTGACAAAAATTAATACACAAGCATAGTGTTGCTTTGGCAAGGAAAGGGACTCAATCATATAACTTCTGCAATTCCAGGTCAAAGCATTTGTGTTACCTCGACACTAAGCCTTCTACATCTGGAGCAGGCAATGTTTTACTAACTAACTCAGGGAAATGATTGTTGGATTTTACACCTCATACCTCATCACATTTAGCTCAAGAGATCCTGTAGTCAGCTTTTGACTTGCTGGCCTTGATTTGTCTAACCTAGCAGGGATTAACCTGGTCCTAAACCAGGTAGATGCAAAATATCAATACACAGCTCTCTTCATATGCATGTATGTATACATATTTACTTCAAACAGCAGAGGGAAATAAAGAAAGTTTTTCCTTTCTTCCCAAGTTCATCAGCTGATACTGGGATGCAACTTTTGCTTGGTGAAGGGAATTGTTTCCCTTCCTGTGTATTCAGGAAGATTTATATAGATTACCAGAGCAATTCATTCAGCATCATGACTGAGTCTCATTTCCATGCATTGACTGGTGATAATGTATTCCCAGTCATTCAAGTCACGGAGGTTTTGCCTTTTGAAAAATGCTAATTAAGTTTGCTGCTCTTGATTATCAGCTGCACTCTGTAAACAACAGCCTTTTGGAAATCATAAGATGTGCACTGCCAGCTTTCCTCTTTGAGGGTGAGCTGTTCAAAAAGGATGAGCTCTGCAGAAAGACTAAACTAAGAGGCATTGAGTTACTCCTCACTGGAATCCCATTTCAGATCCTGCAACAGACCTGAAATCAAGCACGTTTTTGCCATTAGCACTGGCTGTGCGTCAATATACAGTGACATCCACAGATGGCACAACTGGCTTTGGCACAACTGTCAGTGTTTGCTAAGAAAACGAAGACAATGTGGAAACTAAACCAGGTATTAGTCAGGGAAGAAGAGGAGGGGCAGGCGCTGATCTCTTCTCTCTGGCGACCAATGATGGGACCAGGGGAAATGGCAGGAAGATGTGCCAGGGCAAGTTTACGTTGGACATTAGGAAAAGGCTCTTCACCCAGAGGGTGGTGGAGCACTGGAACAGGCTCCCCAGGGAGGTAGTCATGGCACCAAGCCAGAAAATATTCAAGATGCATTTGTCCAAGGCCTTCAGACACATGGTCTGAATCTTGGGATTGTCCTGTGCAGGGACAGGATTTGGACTCGATGATCCCTGTGGGTCCCTTCCAACTCACAACATTCTATGTTTCTATTATTTCATGCTCCCCTACAACACATGTAGGGCACTCTTCATGGCTGTGGCATGTAGGTTTCAGCTCCAGTTTCTTAGGCATGGTGGTTTATAGCCACGTCGCTGGTGCTTGGCAGTTGATATGGGTATAGGAAGCATGTCAAGGGCTGAGATGCTGGACTGGGATTTGGGGTACAGTTCCTCATATCTTCTCCAGCTGTGCTGGTTTAAAAAGCCTAGATGCAATATTTAAACATCTAGTAGGGAGAACCCTTTCTCTACCTCAGTTCAAAGACACATTCCTTCCCTTTTGAGTTCATTTTCCAAGGTTATTCTGAACCTAGGTGAGCTAACAGGTACCCTGCTGCCCCAAAAACCCTTACAGTGACCAAGAAGTGCGAATGAGATGCTCATGGGGTGGAGCATTTTTGCCACTGCTCTTTTGCACTGTGGAAAAAGGCACATGGCCCTGTGCTCACAGAAGGGTGAACCCTGCACGTTAAGTTTCAGTTTCTGGTTCTGTTGTGTGGCCAAAAGCTTCATGAGGGCAAGATCCTTGAGACAGGCATAGACTTTGTACAGTGATTAATTGCATCCCTACAGGCAAGCCCAGTTACCCCTAAACTTGGTGTTTAACTTTCTGTTCAGTAAGCATCAGAGGGATTTGTTGCAGTTCTCTACTTGTGAATCTGCCATTTAACACCAGCTCTTAACACCTCAGGATGTTCAGCTCCGAGAGACCTGGCACTAGTTACTGATATACAGGCCCATATCTTCTTTGTGCCTTTTATATCAGGTTGATTTAGGGCATCAGTCAAGAAATGGCAAAATAATCAGTTTACAGCTGAGCCGTCCCCCACTCTATATATGCATCCGTCACCTTTTCCCTTCCAGTGTTTACTCTGATTAGATCTTTCCTGTTTTCCTCTTAAGTTCTGAATACTTGTATATTTTCCTTATTAGTGCTGATGAATGTTCTTTTTTCCACTCACATGTCAATGTGTATGCTACAGACATAATTTCTATTACATTTCTACCTTCACTGCAGAAATTACTTGAGTATTTCTCAGGTGCAACTCAGCATACAGAGCTAGTACAGGCTAAAGAAACTGGTCCATAAACCTGCAGCTGTTCTTCCTGTTTATAATGCTGTTACCATCCCACCCCGAAAAGCAAAACACTGCGGAGCCAACTATAGGTATCTATAGAAATCATGTGTCTGCCAGAGCTAATTAGCTGGATAGAAGAGGCTGTTTTCTTCAGACATAGTTGTGCTCACTTGGGATTTGTGTGCTCCTGTTGCAGAGCAGTGTGACTCTGCACCAGCTGTGTGAGTGCCCTGCAGGATCCTGCTCAGGGTCCCTCCTGGGGCTGAGGTACAGGCACCTTCTGCCAGAATAGCCTCTGCCTTTCAGCAGCAAAGAAAATGACAGCCCAAGTCTGTGGGTTTTGACATCTTAGCATGGGAAACAGAAGAAATCCTTCACCTAGAGAAAGTGTGTTGATCACCTTCAGGCTGGAGCACAAAACAGAGCCCTGTATCCAAACACAATGTTTGCTGGGTGCTGAGTGCTAAATGTAAATGCAATATACACATACCACAGTACCAAACCTCTCCTTCTGTCTCATCATGTCTTAGATCTCCCTTCTTAACTCTGCTTTTCATCACCTAAATTAAAGTCTTCTCTGCTGCCTAACAGCTCCTTTGGTCCCTGATCCCAGCATCTCTGCAGGAGGGTTCATTTGCTGTTTCCACCTCCCATCCTCTCAGAAGCTGCACTGTCCACCTTGCTTACACTTGTGTAGCTGCCTGGTTGGGTCAAAATCCTAGCAAACACACAGACCAGACTTCCTTCAGCAGTCTGGTGTATCCCCTTCCCCTGCAGTAGTGAACAGTTCTGGTCTGAATTTTGCAGGACATAATGTCTGATCGCTACAGATTATAAAAGAGAAAGCCTGCAAGTAGCCTTAATTTTCCAGCCTCCCCATAGAATCACAGAATGGTTTGGGTTGGAAGGGACCTTATAGATCATCTTAAAGATTATCTAGTTCCAACCGCCCTGCCATGAGCAGGGACACTTTCCACTAGACGAGGTTGCTCAAAGCCATTGTTGGGGAGTTTCAAGCCCCTACTGGAAGAAGCCATGACCATCCTGGTCTGGTCCCACAGATGACCCTGCTTTAAGCAGGAGCTTGGACTAGAGGCCTTTCAAGATCACTTCCAGTCTGCATCATAAGGATGCCCCTGCAAATGACAGCAAAATACTGTCTAAGAGACAGCATCCTTTCTGCTGTTCATGGTTTCTTCCCCTCCATAGTGGGACAACACTGTTAACGTGAGCAGGAGGGTCACCTGGCTTACACAGGCAGCTCTTCTCAGCCCCCCTGAAAATCCTGTTACGCCCTCAGGTGCTTATGGAGCCGTCTATTAAGAGAAGGTGTGGGACAGTCAGACAAAGACTCGCAGCCAAGGCAGACTTGGCTTTCTGAGTGGTGAAGTCTCCTCTGTTTGTTTCCGTGGTATTTGAGGAAATAGGGCTCTGTTTACATCCACTGAAAAAACAAGCCTGTGCCAAAGCTACTCTGGACTGCCTGACGCATTTTTTCTCCTTATATAAACAGTTTAGCAAATCCCAGTGATCAGATAACTGCTTGGGCTAATAAGCAGCAATACTAGCAGTCTGTCTTACACCACTTCTGCCTCATGTGGATCTATTTTCTTTCTTATTTTTTTTTTCCCCTACAGCACTTCAGATATATGTAGTTGTTTATTTAACTGGCTTTATTGTTGTGACCATTTTTCAAACACCACCCTGAGAACTGCTAAGAAGCCAGGAACAAGGGTATTATAAGGTTTCCTTGCCAGGTGTCAAATGACAATTAAGGCACATCCTTTTTAAATTGGGTTAGAAGAAAAGGACATTATTGAACAGGTTTAAACAGGAAGAATGTAAGCACTTCGTATACATATCTACATGTACATGTGCACTCAGAATGGATTTATTACTGTTTAAACCATTATATAGCATTTTGTTCCAAACAGATGTGATACTAGTGTATTTTGGTTTTCAGACCAAATTTGTATGTCTCTGTTGTATCTTGTTACTAAAAAAAGAGGCAGTTCTTCTCACTCAAGAATTCTGATTATATGAAGCTCACTAAAAAAATAAAGGGTGCAAAACAACATTTGCTCTGCATTATGACTTTAATTTTGCATTACTAACCCCTACATTAAAAGGCATCCCAATGGAAGTGGCGAAGACTCTAGGTCCAAATTTTCCAGTGCCATCTGTGGTGCCTAGGTGGTTTACTGATTAATATATACAACAGCTCACGTGGAAACTGTGCCTGTGACTATTTCTGTTACCTCAGTACCTCATCAGCATTATCTCAGCTCTAAGCCTGGAGAGTACAGACAATAGTATAAAATTGAGCAAAAGGGTATAAAGCAACCTCTTGTGAATATTAATGTATGTGACCCCTGTGCTAAGTAACAGGTACATTCTGTCTGAATGATCTGTATTTTTCCTGACACGATTAGGAATTCAGACCCATTCTACATAGGGCTTGGGAGACTCTCATTCTACCTGCACTGATTTCAGTGGGAAAAGGGCAATTTGCACCTATGGGATGAGTTTGTATGCATTCTTACTCAGTGTCACATAGGAAATCTCTGTCCCTACCAACTTCATCTATGTTTCTAAATCCTGGCAGCTCTGTCTCCATCCCATTCCTCTTTAGTAAGTTGTGGTTAATACCACTTCTGAACAGAACAGAAGAAGGGATTCAGGATACAAAAAAAACCCCAAAACAGCCAAACAAAAAAAAAAAACAAAACAAAACACCCAAGATGTTGTCAAAATAGGGTAACCTAATGTTGAATCTACCCAACTCATTTTAATAGGATAGGATTAATGAGGATAGGTTAGCTCAAATGAAGCAGAAACTGAGGAATTGAACCAGCAGGGAAGGATAAAAGAGACATAAACAAGTTAAAAGAAAAAAAAAAAAAAAAAAAAAAAAAGAGTAAGTAGCCAGAAAGTAAAAAAAATATAAATCAAATCAATTGGTAGGTGTGCAAATGCATACGTGCATGCATTAGAAGCAAACTTTCTCTGGAAAACCAAACAATTCATGACAAACTTTCTACAGTTTTGAGCTGGTGCACTTATGATCACCCCAAATTGCAAGGAGTTTACTTGCTTATAACCTTACTGTCATCAAATGAGTTGCCTTATGCCACACATGCTCACAGTGTTTTCATTGTCATAAATTATTATCTCATGTCCATTTCATTTGAAAGAAGAAGGACTTCTTTCTACCCCTGTATTTTATTATTGCTGACTTCTATGCACTCCCATTTTCCAGCCTCATCCTGGATCACGTAGCAAAATGTACCAGGCTACAGAATATGTATCCTGAAAATTCTGCTTAGTGATTCACTTGGGAAGAAAAGAAACATATCAGTAAATGCTGGATCACCCATGTCCACAATGTAATTTAACCAGATAGCATAGCAGAATGTTTCAAATGTCTTTATCAGCAAGGTATAAATGTATGTTGTCCTGGTTTTGCTAGGATAGAGTTCATTTTCTTCTCAGTAATTAGAATAGCTGTGTTTTGGTTTCAGTGCAAGACTTGTTATGAGAACATCATTGATAAATGGTAGTGAAACTATCACATATGTAGATCTACTAATTGTTCCCAGGGATAGGGAAGGAAAAGAAGCCACCTTCCTGTTGACTTCTAAATTCATTCAGTAGGACCATGGCAACACTTGACCTCAGTGACAAATGACTTTTTCACTTCACTTTAAAATATTTCCTAGGAAGAAATGTCAAGATGAAACAGTATTTTTTTAAAGCTTTCTCCCTGAATCACAACATAAGGGAGAAAATTGCAGGTAGTGGTAGAACAAGGGGTAATGGCTTTAAACTGGAAAAGAGTGGGTTTAGATTAGGTATTAGGAAGGAAACTCTTTACTGTGAGGGTGGTCAGACACTGCACAAGTTGCCCAGAGAAGCTGTGGCTGCTCCTCCCTGGAAGTGTTGAAGGCCAGGTTGGATGAGGCTTTGAGCAACCTGGTCTAGTGGAAGGTGTCCCTGCTGATGTCAGGGGGGTTGGGACTTGGCTGATCTTTAAGGTCTCTTCCAACCCAAACCATTCTATGATTCTATGAATTCATTCTGTATCAAATTGTTCCATTTCAGCAAAACAAAATATTTTGCATTTTAAAAATATTTATATGAACTTGGAGAAAACATTAAGTGTACTTAATGAGCAGTACTTTCCAACACTTCATTTTAAAATGACTGCAATTGAGCCATTTCAACTTGGAGATTAAGGGGTTGTCTTTAAGAGCAAGAAATGGCGGTTTGACAAACAACCATGAATTTGAGACTATTAAGTATTCAAGTACTTCAGGAGAATAAAATCTGCCTTTTTCCATCTGCAACAACTCAAGGCTGTGACACTTTTTCCTCCCTCTAATGAAAAACGTTACCACCAAGTGCCACACATCTTTCATCCCTGCACAGTTAGAAAGTGGAGAAATATTTCCCAGGTGGGTTCAAGTTAAACCTCTACATCTCTATTTAGGCACATGAATTTCACAAGCAACTCAAGCTGTCAATACCCTGAAAGGGGCAATCCCTCCCTTCCTCCTCCCTAGCTGCTCACTGCCACCTTCTGCTTCCCCTCTGCCTTGTGATCGAACAAGCACTAATGAAATCCTGTGCTGAGCAGGGCTGGGAAAGAGCATAAATGTGTCCCTTTAGCTTGGAGCACTGCCCTGATCCTTCACTTAAGAAGTGGTGGCAGAAAGGCAGGAGCAAGCAGCCATGGGTAATGGAAGTACTGGGCAATGCTGACCTGTCGCATTCAAAGAAATATAGTTCAACAAGCTGTGAGCAGCTACAGATCTTTCTGTAGACAAAGGAAGTTTTAGGTAACTATCCCTGTTCAAAAGTGATCATCTTATCTCATATTACAGATTTTTTTTGTTGTTGTTCAAAAGTGAGAAAATAAATATGATGGTATACACAAAAATAGAGAGAGAGAGAGAAAGAGGGAATATTCCTGCACCTACATAATCATGTTACCAAAAGGAGGTTCAAGTGAAAGTAATGGAGAATCTAACCCTGATTAAAGGTTATCCCAAATCCTAATCTACACATTTTAAGGAGCGAGTGCCATTAGGTCTCAACAAGAGAAATGAGACTGTTGAATGCTTACTGCCTAGCAAAATAAATTTATTTCTGAGCAGCCTGTGCATTTTATTACATGAAGCCTCTGATTTCCCCAGTATCATGCAGTAACAATAGAAAGCGCAGATGGATACCCCAAAGTGTTATTGTTGGGGGTGGGCAGAGTACTGGTTCAAGTGGAATTCTTAACACAAATGCTTCCAACAACTGTTTCCAGTTTCATTGTCTGGAGTATGGAGGCATTAGAAGGCACCTAATCCTCTAATTATTGCTGCATATATACAGTTATATCCCATAGTGTGATTTCTAAAATGGAAGTGCGTATCTGAGAGATGTTATGGGAATTGGGGTAAAGAGATAATAAGGTATATTTTTAGTTAATCTGTGTATGCTTTTGCAGGAGTGGATAATATAAGAATTGCTGGTTTTCTTTTAAATAGATCTGTTTTACAAATAGTTCACATGCCCTTCATACACTAGGAAAGCAGTTGTGAATAACAAGAGTGAAAGTCACTCCTGATGACACTTAAAATGATAATTAATACCTAGGAAACTATGGCTTATCAAAATAATTTTTACATGTTTTATTTTTGTGTGTATGTGCATGTCTGTATGTCTTCGACAGGCTGGAACAAGAAATACAGAAATTAGAAAGTGAGGAATCCCAAATATCTGCCAAAGAACAAATCATTTTGGAGAAACTAAAGGAAACTGAGAAATCCTTCGACAACTTGCAAAAGGTATATATAAAAAAAAAAAAAGACACTCGGGCACAGGTTGAAACCAAGTGAGACTCTGAACACAGTTTGAAAGTAGCAGTTGTAATTCATGCATTTATGGGAAGACTGAGAGCAGTTGCAGAGAATGTCACTCAAACCAGGATGAACAAGACTAGAGAAGATGCAGAGACATCAGATCTATTTTGGTGGGGTTATTGGGATTTCCTCTTCCCACTCCAGCTTTTTTTTTAAGAGAGATTTCAGAGCCTATCTCCCTAGCTTATCTGGAGGGAAACAATGTGAGCTTTTGGCTTCACTGAAAGATTTCAGCAGGATTCTGAAAGGCATCTTAAACTTCCCTGCACCCAGTGGCACCCAGAGATAATGGTATTTACCACAAATGCCACTTCTAAACATTACAGTCTGCAACAAAGAGCAGTGTTCTCCTTTTAGTTACATGATGTACCTCTCCCTCAGCCTCTAATGGCACCTAAACCTGAGGAGCTACATCCCCAGTTGCCCATTTAAAGATTACAAGGAACCATAAAAGCAATCCTAGCATAAAAATCAAGACTTAATGCAAATTATACTCAAAGTAGAAAAGTTTTAACCAAACAACTTATTCTTTCCCTTCACAGAGTTTCTCACACCAGGATGGTGGTAAGTGCCTTTTTATCATTGTATAGCTTTGGGTTTAACAAGAGTTGTTGCTATAGCTTTGTGGCAAAGGTTTACAAAGTGGGGTTTCTTCTCCTAATTTTATGTTTCTGATTTACTGCTAGAGCCATTACCTTTTTCTTTGTTGTTGCTAGAGTGCAAGCACAAACATCGCTATTGTGGTGAAAAACTATTCCTTTGACAGAGCTCCACCTCTTCTTATGTGCACAGAAGGG
>NW_010339070.1:15973-16178 GCF_000700745.2 Antrostomus carolinensis
GGAAAGAGCAGCATGGATGACTTAAAACAGACATCACACAACTTCTATGTTATTGACCCCTTTTACCAGGATAGCCCGGGACTGTAGACTCCTGTTCACCCCTCTGTGGTCAATCTTCTTCATTGCATGCACTCAGGCTCTGTTCATAAATGGTTAAATACAATGAGGACTATTCTTAATATATAGGAACAACTGTATATCACTG
>NW_010339070.1:16196-30748 GCF_000700745.2 Antrostomus carolinensis
AAAGGCATCTTAAACTTCCCTGCACCCAGGGAAGTTTACATTGTTAAAATTAGATTACTTCACTGAAAAATTATACTCTCTGCATGATGATTCTTATAGAAGAAAAACCTTGCATAGGTGGATGAGTATGTAATATTTCCTAGTTTATGAACTCAGTGTCACACTGTGTGTGATCAGTCTAAATATTGAGCTATAAATTCAGGTATCTGAGGGAGCAAATAATATGGTTGGTTCCCAGGAAGCTAGAGAGACCCTTGTAGTGCCTCTCCAGGACCCTTAGGATCCAGGAAGGATATCATGCCGATACATCTGCAGATAAACCTGTGCTCCAGACACTGATTTCCAGCACATGTCTTTAAAATACTAAGGTCAAGACTAGTTCTTCCAGCTCCTGACAAAGCCATGCCCAACTGTACTGTGAGTAAAGATGAGGAATATGAAGGATGATCCTAACATTAAAGCACTGGGACACAATGGAAGGTTAAGATATAGTATATAAGCTGACTTGGAGCTGTCTTTTTGAAGTGATTAACATCAGTTAGTAAGAGGGTTTTCTTTTTAACTCAGAGATCTAGTTCAGAAATTTCCACTTCTGTTAGCAACATAATTCAAGTTTTACATTAAGTCCCATGCTAAAAAAAAAAAATAAAAACAAAAAAGAAAAAAAAATGTCCCAGATAGGATGCTTACTCTTCCTTCCTCCTGGAGCATTTGAAATTGGTTGTCACAAAGTAAATAAAGAACCAGAATGGCAAATATTTTGTACCTATGCAAAGTTTCACCATGATTGTCAGTAAGTTTCAGAAAGGGGAATGGTGCCTACAAGAATTAGCACCCAAAGTGTCATGACTCCTGCAAGATGCAGTCTGCCTCTTCACATGTGTTGTGATAAAATGGGAACCAAAAGAAGCCCCAGCTAGCAAATATGAAGTGGTAGTTTCACCAAAGGTATTTTCTTGTGGCAAAGTAGTATTTCATTGGGTTCAAGGGGAGCCTCACTGCTCCCCAGATTCTACCTGCTTTCAGTGTATCCCTCCCTCACAAACTGAGCCAGAAGCAAGGACAGCTCATGATTTCTGAAGGGTAACAAAAAACTGCAAAACTGTGCCAAAGAGAAGAGGATGCCTCCAGAATAAATGTGCAAGCAGAGGGAGCAGGGGGTACAGCTCAGTTAACCAATACCTCTTCTCTCCCAGACCACTTGCTTTATATATCTTGTTGCTTCCTCTCAGCAGCTGGTCCTTGTGGGCTGAGGTGGACCTGGGTCATCCTCTAAGCAGTACCATACTCTGCTCTTCTAGGGATGACAGAGGCTGCAAGCTGTCCTGTTAGACTTCCCATCGTGGGCACGATGTGACTGTACATCTTCACATGACGAAAGCTGAGCAGATCCTCTGTTTTCTGCTCTCTGACAACAGTCTGTGAGGGTAGCTAATCAGAGCAGGAAAACACGTACATAGCTAGCTACGATCACTTTGGTACCATAGATTTTTCCTGCCTTGAAAAACACGTAGGACTTGCTTTGTTGCAGCAGATCAGTCATCTGTCTGGCAACCATCTGTAGCACATGCTGCAGAGCAAAATGGTAAGACCTATTGGGTAATACAGGAAGGCTGCATAAAATACAGACAGAAAAGAACACTGATCTGTTGAGGCAATTTCTTCAATTGCTGCCACATCCTGAAAGACTTCCAGTCCATAAATCTCACATTAGCTTGCCCTATGTCCGTTCCTCCTGTTACTCTTGTCCTGTGTCCCATCACAATTCTAAATGCAGTGACGGTACAGAAAGTGATTTAACTCATCATTGTGTCACTGTGTGTGTTTTTGTGCCATATATATGGTGGTGACAGAGCTTTTGAATGTGCAGAAAGCACAACTACAAGGAGCTCAGAGCCCGGAGGGGTCCAGGCAAAGGCTGTGGTGGGAGGGAGAAGCAGTGGTGAGCACCAGTGCCTGCTCAAGTGACTCTCTGTGTCCTTCCCACCCTTTCCTCAAAACAGCTGTGTTTGACAATGAGCATTTCTGAGCTTGAAGTCATCCAGGCCCAATAAACACAAATCCCACATTTTCCAGGGTACAAACACACCTTACCTTCGTAGATCACCACACAAGAAAAAACAGAGCAGAATGTGAAGGGTGGGGGCTGTGGCCCTGTCACCTGCAGTCATGCTTCTGCCAGCTCCTTGGTGGCTTGTCACTAACAAATTCTCCATTAAACAAGGACTGAGATGATAGTAGGAATGGCATTATTTTTTGCTGCTCAAGTCTGCAGACAAAACCAGGCACACTGTATTGCTATGCTTCACTCTTACTCTGAGTGTGCGTATGTTTATGCCTCAATGTATATATAAAATAAAAGCCACATTAAGATCCAGTGTAACTTCCCTGCTTGTTGAATTTGCCTCATGGGTAAATTTATCCTCTGTGGTCTTTGTCCATCTGTATGCAAATTATGTGCTGCTACTTATGACCTGGCAATGTGCGCTCTCAGTCCAGAAGGCCAACCATATCCTAGGCGGCATCAAGAGAAGCGTGGCCAGCAGGTCGAGGGAGGGGATTCTGTCCCTCTACTCTGGTGAGACCCCACCTGGAGTGCATCCAGCTCTGGAGTTCTCAGCACAGGAAAGACATGAAACTGTTGGAGCAGGTCCAGAGGAGAGCCAGAAGAATGATCAGCTGGATGGAACACCTCTCCTATGAAGAAAGGCTGAAAGAGTTGGCATTCCTCATCCTGGAGAAGAAAAGGCTCTGGGGACACCTTATTGCAGCTTTTCAGTACCTGAAGGGAGCTTATAAAAAAAAATGGGAACAGACTTTTTAGTAGGGCCTGTTGCAATAGGACGAGGGGTAATAGTTTTAAATTGAAAGAGGGGAGACTTAGACTAGATACATGGAAGAATTTTTTTACAATGAGGATGGTCAAACGCTGGCACAGGTTGCCCAGAGAATTGGTAGATGCCTCATCCCTGGTAACATTCAAGGTCAGGTTGGTCGAGACTGTGAGCAACCTGATGTAGTTGAAGATGTCCCTGTTTACTGCAGGGGTGTTGGACTAGATGAGCTTTAAAGGTCCCTTCCATCCCAAACCATTCTATGATTCTATGACTTCTTACGTCAGCCAACATATAGAAGCCACAATTACAGTAACTCTGCAGTTTTAATTTGGTATGTATTAGCATGTATTTGGCAAAGATGTGGCTCTGGACACCTGGTCTGCATTATTTAGTTCCCAGCACATTGCTTAGAGACTCTTCCGGTTTTCTCTGCTCTGACCTTGATCAGCTCTAAAACCCAACAGTGAAACAGACAAGCATGTCCTCGGAGAAGTCAAGTAGAGATTTTTGTAGAGTGTATTCCACATATTCTGTAAAAACTCATCAGTGATTGTTTTACAGTATAGAGTTTTAAGTAACTTTTAAATTTGATCTGCATCTATGGCTGCCACTATTATAGCACCTCTGGACACCTCAGTAAAAAACATTGATCACCACCCTTGGAGTACAGTCTGTTAGCCAATTTCCTACCGATCTCACAGACCACCCATCCAATTTGTATCTTGCCAGCTGGTCCAGAAGGTGTCTGTGGGAAAGTGTCAAACATGCTGCTGAAGTCCAAGTAAACAGCATCAACTACTCTCCCCATGTCAATAGAAGATGTTATTTTGTTGTAGACGGTGATCTGGTTAGTCTGTCATGATTTGACTTGGTAAATCCATACTGGCTTTTCCCAATCACCTTCTTCATTTGGTTTGTAATAGTTTCCAGGAGGACTCATCCCATCACTTTCCCAGGGAATGAAGTAAGACTAATGGACCTCTAGTTTCATGGGTCTTCTTTTGGTCACTTCCCGTAGGTGGGTATAACATATTCCCTCTTCCAGTCATCAGGGAAATCCCCTGATCTCCATGACCTTCAAGTATTAGAGACAGTTGCGTTGCAACAATGTCAGCCACTTCTCTTAACAATCTGGGGTGGATTCCAGCTAGACCCATGGACTTATGTGAGTTGAGCCCTTGCAAGAGGCCATAGACCAGCCCTTCCTCAGCTACTGGCAAGTCAACACGTGTTTTCATAGATACTCATGATAGATACTTTGATCTCATGATCTGGGGTGCAGTGATGCCAGTAAAGACAGATGCAAAGGAGGTATGGAGATCATCTGCCTTGTCAGAATTGTTAATGACTAGTTTCCCTGCCCTATTTAGTAATCGGTTTATGTCTTTCCTGTGGGTCTGCTTACTGCTCACAAATGTGAAGAACTGTTTCTTGTTGTACTTGCCATCTTTGGCCCATTTCAGTTCTAGTTGAGCCTTAGCCTTCTTGACTGCATTTCTGCATGTTCTAGCAAGGTTCTTGTAGTCCTCAATGGCTATTTGGCTGCCTTGCCATAGTTCAGTATGCTTCTTTGTTTGCTTTCAGTTACACCTGACAACTCATTGTTAAGCCAGGATGGTCTTTTGTTCAGCCTTCTTCCTTTTCCTTTGTGGAGGATGTCCTTGCAGCAGGCACTTCTTGAATAACTCACAGCTTTCAAAGCTCCATTGCCCTCCATGAATGCTTGGCATGGAATCCCTCACAACTGGGCTCTAAGTATATTGAAGCTGGCTCTTCTAAAATTCAGGTTCTTTGTCCTACTACTGGTCTTCAGTGTGCTCAGTGGGATCTTAAACCCCACAATGTACTGGTCACTGTACCTAAAACTACCACAGGTACTTATGTTGTCAAGTAAGCCTTGTTGGTTTGTGAGCAGTAAATCCAGCAATGTACTGCTCCTGGTTGGAATGTCCAGCATCTGTAGCAGGAAGCAGTCCTGAGTGCTTTCCAGGAACCTGATGGACAGCTTGTGCACGAGTTCATTTTTTTTCCCAACAAATGTCTGTGTAACTAAAGCCATGAGTACCAGGTTCTGTTGACTTGAGGCTTCCTTGAGCAGCCAAAGTAAGGTTTTGTCAGCTTTGTCAACCTGATTGGGAGGTCAGTAACAGATACCTAGCATAAGATCCTCCTTGGTGATGATCCCTCTAATCTTGATCCAAAAGCATTAATTCAATAGAACTGGCATGGCGTCCAGAACTCTCCTCTACACTCAATTTTCTCTTTTACATAAAGTGCAATTTCACCTCCTCTTGTTCCCTTCCTATCTTTTTGGAAGAGTTTGTAGCCATCCATTCTGATCATCCCATCATGTGAGTTTTCCCACCAAGTGATTCCTGGGACATCTCTCAGACTGGGCATGGAGCTCTTGTTCCTCCTACTTGTTGGTTAGATTACATGCATTGGTATACACGCCCTTGAGGTGGCTGAACTTAGGGTTCTGAACTTAGGCCTTTGAAAAGGGTTGGAGAGCATTCCCTACTGTTTTGATAGATGCACTCCTCCACCCTGTTGCTTATGGATATATGGGAGATGTCAGCTATGGACCCTACCCTGCCAAGTTCATTAGTTTAAAGCATGATTCACTTTGTCAGATCCAGGCTATTTACCTTTTAGCAAAGCCTCCTGCTTAAACCTGTGTTCGTGGTCTTACAAATGTGGTGGGAGAGTTGTAATCTCTGTTCCCTCTGATGTAGCCCTGTGGAGCCTCAAAGGGCTTTGCAGATGGACCAACCCTGCCCTGAGAGCCAGTATTTGCAGAAGAACTTAGGTACTAATTTTAGTGATAGTCAGACTTTTAAAAGATAATCCAGTGCTTGGAAAATGATCTCATCAGACATTTGTCCACAAGCCTCTGCATGGGAGCTTTTCTGAGCACTTCTGAAGATTTAGTTTCGTGTAAGCACCCTTGAAGGATTGTCTGGCCCTGTTTTCCCAAGCACTTGTCTGTCTGATAATATCAAAGAGTTCCATAGCCCTAAAACGCAGCTTGTTGTAAGTAGTACAAAAAGCCACAGGGCACGTTTTATAGCATCCTTAGATATTGATAACACATCAAAGATTGAAATTAAGATATTGAATGCAGTCCATCCAAATGCTTTATGTTGTGTCTTACTTCTTAATTTGCGTCTCATCTGCTCCTTGTAAAACTGATCTCTTATACCCTTTTCAAAGGTGCTAAATGAAACAAACCTTGTTGTCAGTGAGATAAAGGAAAATGAGCATGTTCATTTTGTTTGAGGGGGAACCAGACAGGAAATGGTAGAATCAATCAAGCCACAATTTCTTCTAGTCAAGTACCCCATTTCTGACACATGACACCACCATTTGCTTCAGAAAAATGCACATGAGAATCCCACTCCCAGCACCCCACCCTGGAATTCCCTTCTCAGGCTAATAATGAGAGATTGCCCAGAGCCCTGAGGCTAATTTTTCAGTATTTTATTCTAAGTATCATCTAGGGAAGTTTCTAAACTAAGTTAATATCAACAACAACTAACACTTTCCTAGGTATGGGACGCAAAAAAATCCCAACTTACTAAGGGCCACAGACATGTGCAGCAACAAAGTGAGAGATTCACCATCAAGCTATACAACTGATCTTGCTTGCTGTTAGACATAATCGATGCTAGCTTCCAGGATGGTCAGCTCAGTTCCCTGTACAGGCACTGGGGAAAAACAAACACTTGCAAAGGATTTTGCCTCCTGCAGTGGCCTGGGGTGAGAACTGTACTCTAACTGTGCCTTTTTATTCTCATGGACTGCAAAAGAAGTAAGGATGGATGATTAGTTAAGCAGTAAAGTCTGCATTGATTACATCCACATGTAGACAGATAGATCTGCCACTCAAGTCACTGGATGAGTGTGTACTGAAACTATTGTTCCAGCAGTACACTCTACAGGGTGAGCAATTACTAAATTTCTGCCATTTCCAGAACACAGTTGTTATTCTGGCCCAGAAACACAGTCTCCACTTCTTTCTTCTGATAAATTACTTCAGTTTTCAATAATGGCCTGTTCATTTGCTGGTGATATTTCCCAGAATAACACC
The DNA here is from genome assembly GCF_000700745.2 of Antrostomus carolinensis. Lineage (NCBI taxonomy): Eukaryota > Metazoa > Chordata > Aves > Caprimulgiformes > Caprimulgidae > Antrostomus > Antrostomus carolinensis. The sequence continues at coordinate 23,124 of NW_010339070.1, forward strand.
ACCAAGCATTGTACCAGTTTCTCATCAGAGGCAAGAAACCCTGCAAAAGAAAGCAGCTGTTGCTGGCCCTTGCTCAGTCAGCTGTGTCCTAAACAATTATTTCTCCTAGGCTCTACTGCTAAAAATAAAAAACTTGGAGGAAACAGTATGCATTTAAAATATAAAAGCCTATTTGCCAGGACTGACATTTGTCCACTGAAGTATGAAATAAAATAATATTTCCCTGGACAACTTTTGTTCAAATTCATCTGTTATAAACTGAACTTCTATACTAACTTCCTGGCTTTCTGGAATGAATTTGTACTGTGCCTCTGTGCCATCCTCCTCTGATGTAGGAAGGCAGAAAAGGGACCTCCTTACCGGCGTCACCTACATTGCCCATGGAGGGATGGAGCACCTTCTTGGGGACTCTGGTTACTGTCTTCCTGCATCCAGCAGTGCTGGTGGCCACTGCAGGCTGTTAAGGCAATAAAACCATTTCACTAATACCAGGACAAATTTTCCTGCCAAAGGAGCACACCATCAGATTAGAAGAGGCACATCGTGTCTTTGCTGAGGATGCCACCAGGTGTAGGTTTTTTTTTTTTTTCTGGGATAGGTGTTAACCCATAGGGAAAAAAAAAATCTCCCTTCATCAGATGCAGTCAAGCAGCCTAAGCCAGAACACTTTATTTTCTCTCCCGTTTCACCAGTTCTTTTTTATGGTCTATGCTTGTCTTCCTATCTCATCTGCTTATAACAACAGTCACCAAGGAAGGCAGATCCTGCCTCCTACCCTGACACAGGGACCAGGTCACACCAAGGACTCAACAACCTGAATTATAAACAGCAAAGTATCCTTGGAGGGAAAAGAATGCTCTGTTTCACACCACATAGGATTTTATGTTTGAAGAGAAGCTTAACTCTTTCCATACAAAACTGAAAACATTTCCAATTGATAGGAAAGGTCATGATTTTAATTTTTTTTTTCTTTTTCATTTTGGTTTGGCACCTGAACTGTAAGTCAGTTACTTGCACATCTCCTCTGAGCAATGCTTCTAGCTCATCCACTGAATCCTAGCAGAACAATATACCCTGTCTAGTTATAGTTAACCAAACACAAAACATCTCCTGGCAAATATTTGTAAATTTCCTTAATGTCTCTTCTAAATAACATGTCTAGCTTATGCTAAACAGTCATAAGCTCAAATGTAAAACAAGACAGTCCTTTAAGGTAGCTTTCTACTAGTTCAGGGTTTGTTAATGAATGATGGCACTGCAGAACTGGCAGGTGCTTAATACCTACTGAGGGTCACAATGGGCACCCTATCAGTATCTATATGTGATTTCATTATTAGCTAAATTTCAGCTTAAAGAACAAAAAGCCAAATGAGAGTTCAATAATATTGGGAATGACTAGTGCAAAAGAGCTGGCCTTTCAACCCATTCAGCCAACACTAGCTTTTTTAGACTTTTTATATCTCCATTTGAAATGTCATGTATTCTGGGTATCACGTTAGGTTTGTTCCTTACCTTCCCCCATTCTCCCCCGCCGTTTTAAAGGTCATGGACTTGATAAATCCAGAACCTCCTGACAAATAATTTTACGTGTTCAACTGACATAAGGTTTGAGTCATCTGGACCCATTCCCTCCTGCCTCAGCTAGTCTATTGAACACCAATCACACGACAGTGACTTTGCACTTTGTTTGCTTTGATCCAATTATCTAGTACAAAGCTCCAATGACTATTGTCAGGGCTGACAACACTCTGCTGTCTAAGCAATGAAGCCACTGGGGCTCATAGCACGAATCTAACTGTTTCCTGTTCTCTGACACCAGATGCAGTAAATTACGTTTACTCTCAGATCCCTGAACTCCCAACCCTCTATTCACGAACAGCAGAGCCAGTTCCTGGGCGGGACGGAGCAAGAAGAGTAGCTGGTAAGTCTCAAGGAACAAAGTAATGTAATACCAGTCCAGTAGCCATGAACTCTTTTTGTTATATTACCTTAATGGGTCTGGTGTCCTGATATCATTTAAATGCCAGGAAATGCTGTTTGATTTGTATTTTGTAAATAAGTCAAGGCTTTTTGAGCAGCAATGGGTACTCTTAAAACAATGTAGTTGAACTACATACAAGTAGCATAGGAAACGCATCCAAATTTTTTAGGTGGAAACATTCAGTTCTTTACATCTTTGCTGATACAGATATATGGTATCTAGGCCAAAGTTTTGTCTCCTCCATTGTACCTACGCAACTCCCATTAAGATGAGTGAGATAGACAGGCACTCACAAGACCACATACATGCTTCAAACTTTTATGTCATTTTATACTTATTTGTATATCATTCTTTCCTCTTGGGGAAAAGGTGGGGAAAATTGTGGCATGTTTTATGTTTGGAGTCATACAGAGAATTTTCTGGCATTCTTCAGATTGAGTATGTGTCTTAAATGTAACAATGTGATTGTTAAAAACTGTGTGTTTTTCTTACTTTCAAGATCCTGCTTTTCCAAAAAATGTATTCCTTATCTCAAGACCAAATTGCTGGTGGGTGCTTAAGGGGTATCCCAAGGAGTGGGAATGAAAGGTGGCTTACTTGAAGAATGGGTTAACAAGCACAGCAAAGCAGTGTCTGAAGCTAAGACACTGCACACAGCTATGGGATATGTCATTTGTTCAGAGGTCCTGTTGCAAGCCATTCCAAAAGCTTCACTTCCACCAGTGCTGACCCTCATTTGTCCTAAAAGCAAGCTTTCCCCTGTGTGTTTTGTGCCATCTTGTCAACACCAAGAATACAATAATTTCTTTCATTCTTTGAATGACCCAGAAACCTTGTTCATGTAGTCCTTGATAAGAGTATTGTGTATGTGCAATAGCTTAAAGAAAAGGCACCAGCATATGTGCTCAGAGATAGATTGTAAACATGCATCTTAAAACAAGCTCAAACTCTAATAAGATTTTTCTTTTAATGGACAGCATCTGAATCCATATAACAGGCAGAAGCCAGATCCTTTCATCTGCACATTGGGATCTTGTTGTTGTGAAGCACTACCCCATGTTACACTCTAATTAAAGCTTGGGCAGAAAATTTGTACTTGTGAATACATGCTGTCATCTTCAAGTACTGCTTTCAGGTTCAACTCTATTGTCAGATAGTTTTGCATTGTATTAATAGAGCACATTTTGCAGTAAATAAGCTGTGGTTAAATAAACATATTTTATAAATCAACATCAGTTCAATTTTCAGCTACTTTGACAAGCTGGGCTGCTAGGTTTTGCAGAGAGAACAAACCTGCATGCAGGCAGATAAGCCAGTTTCTGTTATTCACTTCTCCCATGGCAATGCATTTCACTAGTGAACAGCTCACTAAGAAACTCACATATGTTTATACATTTACTTGCACAAGTAGCTTTAATGTCATCCTCGGAGCAGGTCATAAACCGTACATTATGTCAATATCTTAAAAACACTGTTGCTGAAATCACCACAGAAGAAATGAAAATAAAATGTTGACAGTGGCAAATGTTTAAGTGAATTAGCCAAACACAAAATATGCAAGAAGTACACCTGTTAACTTTCTAGATGGTATCAGCCAGTAGGACACAGTCTTACAAGCAGTGCTAGAACTGCCGCCCAATGTCTTCCTAACAAGCAGGACACTATTCCTTATCAGTACTCCGTACCATAGATAAAAAGATGTATCTTGCAACTCTTCTTAAATATTGCCAGGTCCACATGATTTAACTATCATATTTTCCCTATCTGCTTCTGAATTCGGATCCATTATACAAGCCTTCTTTTAATGCACACTACTGAATGAAATTTGTTCATCAAAACACAAAGGGTCTGTCAGATTGCACCCTCTTCTGTACTAAAAATACATGCAATAACATGGCCCTCAAGTATTTCACAGGAAAATCTGCAACCTTTACTAAAAAGTCATGCCCCAGAAAATATGCTTATTTTTCAAAGAAGAGGAGAAACCCAGGAGCTCTAGGGGAGCTCAGGATGCTGCTTCTCACCAAGAAGGTAGCAGGCTCTCTCTGCAGGGCTGCAGTGTTCAGGACAAATTAGGAAATTCTGCCCAGCAGAGATGATTTTCTGGGTGTTGCTGTTGGTCCCTCATAGTTCAGCTGGCTTCCACTCATAAAACCTGCCAGTGTGTCAGTTTTAACCTCTGCACCATAGGCTAGTCAACCCCTGCTTTTACCTTTGTAATGTTCACGACTGTTGAACAGTATCTGCCTGAGAAGCCCTGTTGAGGTCAAGTGATGTTCAGAGACCACTCACCCAAGCCCTCAGGGCAAACCCAATAAACAAAGTTCCTCTTCCCTTCCTCCTCACCCTCACTCCCATCCAAGAAACTGTACCCAGAAAGGAGCAAATTCTGTCAAGAGTTACTTGTGTGAGACCTGAAGAACACTTACCTACCAGCCTCTGGGCTGGGACAGTCCCTAGCAAGCGATCCATGCCAGCTGCTCTCTGAGCTGCATCGTGGTGCAGTCTACCACAGCTCCTCGGACAACCTGCTCGAGGGCTTAACTGCTACTGGCCATGGAACAACAGTGTTTCTCCTTATTTCCAGCCTAAATCTCCCATTTCAGTCCATGCTGGCTGCCCCTCAATCTCCTGCCACACACCTTGGAGCAGAGCCCAGCTCTTGCTCCTGCAGTCTTCTAGGGCTGCTGTGGGATGGCCAGGAGTAAAAACTCCAGCACAGGGAAGGAGATCAGAAAACTCATATCCCTACTTTGTTGTGAAAATAGGCATCCTGTGCCCAGGGTCACAACCATCTATAGGCACAGCTAGTCCATAAACCTGCCAATGCAATGGTTAAACATAGACCTTAGGGATATTCCCCTAGCTTGCAAAGGCCGAGGTGAGATCCCTGCTTCCGTAGCCCACTCCAGCCTTCAGCAACACTCTGCTCTCAGAGGTAGCAATGCTCCTTTGCCCACCGGCACCTCCATCCTCTGGCTCCATGCAGGTGTTTGTTCAGCACTGCACTTGATCTAACCAGCCTTGTCAGGGCCAGCCGAGATCTGAGCAGACACACAGCACATAGATGCCCAGGAGACACACAGCATATGGATGGACAGACCCACATTTGGCTGGGCTACTACCAGACTGCACTCCCGGGAGCCAGAGAAGACTATCTTGTGAGGTCCAGCATGCACCCAGTCAGCAATACAAGAATTTAATGTCTAGAGCTATAGGGGGGGTCATGATGCAGGTCACTACAAATTTCCTATTGCTGATTAAATACTTTGCTTTAAGGATACATAAAAAAAAAATCTACTGTGTGTGAATAAGGCCGAGGGAATATATCAAAGCAAGAGTAATTTTTTATATTCATGATCTTTTAAATACAAGCATACCAAGCTACATTGGTTCTTGCGGCAAGGATATTCTATACTCACTTGAAAATAAGTCAGGAAAAAAGCCAACACACCAGTTTGTGGTGTTCTCAGGTAAGACAAATCACAATTATACTGTTGAGGTTCATTGGTGGAAATAGTCACCGTAAGCTTCACAAATACTTGTCACTGCCTGCGGTAATTTGTAATTAAGTGTCTGTGGATGTCTGTCCAGGAGCCAAAATGTCTTCATCTGCATACAAGGAATGTTTAAACAGATGACCACTTCTGGAAAATCTGTGAGACCTTTGCACATTTTTATTTGAAAAGCTGTCTAGTGAGATGCCATCATATCTCAAAATGGGTGTTAGAGCAGTGTAGACTGCCTGTCTATTCCTACTGTGTGGTCTCTACAATTTTCATCTTGTTACTGCATCCTTCTTAACTGCTAGAAAAGCTTCTTTGCTATTCTAAAGCAGCATCCCTCACATGCATGTTTTTACCTGTTGTTTCATGACGCTTTGAAAACCAATTCATTATTACTTTTTTCTTCAACTTTGGCAATGGTACTTAGGGGCTAATTCAAATAAATGAGGGAGCACTTCTTGTCCATTTTGTACATTCTCTTAACCTGCAAGCAGAGGTGACTGTCAATGCCTTGGTGTGGAAGCTGAGACATCTGCCCTGCCACGCATCTGCAGGAGAAATTATCCCATTTCAGTGTGATTTTGTTTTCCCACCTGTAGAACAGGGATAAACAATGTTTCTTCACCTCTCTAAAATGTTTTGAATGCTACAGATGGAAGAGTTAATCAAGAACAAGCGTTGATAATGAAACAATTTGGGTGTTAACTTGCAGCAAACAAAACTTGTTACTAGCTAACTGGCAGTTTGGTGGCAGAGAAGGAAAAGAGAGTAGAGAAGTTCCTAGAGATGAGTTTCTCTCTGAACTTTGAGGCAAGTTCAGGCAATCTGCATGCTGTCACCTCCCTTTCTCTAAATTACACCTAACCCAAGTGCTCTTGGCGCTCCTAATTGATCAGAGACAGCTCCACGCGACGTGAGCGGGGAGACTGTGTCCTGTTTGATGCAGCTCTTCCTAGCCTTCAGCTGCATAAAAAGCTGTAGTGTAATAACTTATCTCTGTCCACAGCATTGCGTCCCACCTCTAACGTAGAATGCTTGGCCCGTTAGAAGCAAGAGGTAGGAAAAGGGTCACCATAGTTTTCTTTGTCTGTTTGGCAATTAACCATTCACTGGCTTTTTTTGTTGTAACATGCACTTCCTCTCTTGTTTTCATTCAAGCTTTGTGCACCATGGAAATTAATGTGGAGAAAGACAAACAGACAGGAGAGACCAAGATTGTCTCTGCTTCACCTATTGGCCCAGATGAGGCCCATCAAAGAGGATTCAAAGTCTATGATGATGGTACCAAGGTAGTCTATGAGGTTCACTCTGGTGGCACAGTAGTAGAAAATGGAGTACATAAATTAAGCTCAAAGGACGTAGATGAACTTATGCAAAAAGCTGGACAATCAAGTGTAAAAGGAGGGTTTGAAACAATGGCTGTGTCAGACAGAAATGCAGTAGCCGATGGAAACCTTAGCCATATGAAGGAGCAAATGCTCTTCAAGGAGGCAAAGCTGGAAATGGTACACAAGCCCAGCAAAGGGCATGCTGTGAACCCTCAGACCCAAGACAAACCCTGTGGTGGTGAAGCCCCGGAGTCCAGCGCAGATCAACCGGTGACAATGATCTTTATGGGCTACCAGAACATTGATGACGAAGAGGAGACAAAGAAAGTGCTGGGCTATGATGAAACCATCAAGGCAGAGCTGGTCCTGATTGATGAAGACGATGAGAAGTCATTGCGGGAGAAGACAGTGACGGACATCTCTACCATGGATGGGAATGCTGCTGAGCTGGTCTCTGGCAGGCCGCTGTCGGACACGACAGAGCCCTCCTCTCCCGAGGGGAAGGAAGAGAGCCTGCCCTTGGAAGCTGCCCCAGGTACACAAAAGAAAAAGCGCTGTCAATGCTGTATTGTCATGTGAACACCTCCTCCTTCCCTGCTCTGGGCAGCTCCTGCTCCATCACTTACCTAGACCTCACTGTACTTCTAACTGCAATACTGTGAACTGGAAGTGAATGCCTCCATTGCCTTGCAGTTGGGTTGCTTTGCTTTCTAGTTCTTCAGGAAGAGGAATGCATGGTTATTTTCTCATCAGATGTACTATTTGAGGTTTGGGGAGGGGTTTGGGGGTTTTAGCTTCTTTTTTTTTTTT
>NW_010339071.1:0-19246 GCF_000700745.2 Antrostomus carolinensis
CACTGCAGCCTGGCCATCACACCCCCACGGCAGCCTGGCCACCAGCCCCACTGCAGCCTAGCCATCAGCCCTATCATGGCCTGGCCAGCAGCCCTGTAGTGGCCTGGCCAGCAGCCCTGTAGCAGCCTGGCCAGCTGTTGTGAGGGCAGCAGGCTCCTGCTGAGGCCCTGTTCCTTTGGGGAAGAACAGGGAAAGCTCCAGAGTAGGTGAACAACATCCAGCTTTCATGGTTAAACAATGGCAAGGCTGCCCAAAGGCAGAGGTTTTGTTTTTACCCTGTTTCCTCACAGCACTCCTGTGGGGACAGGTACCAGAGACGAGGGACAGATTCCTTCCAGCAGTACACCTGCCCCTCTCTTGACCGACACATCCGTCTCCTGGAGGAGAGCAGCCAAGCAGAGCTGTTGGAGGTAGTCCATGTTCCTGCAGGTAACAACTTCCTCCAGTGTAGATAACCCAGCTTCCCTCTCCCTCTCATTGCACACAGGTATGTTGCCCCACACAGGAGGAAAACATGCACCTTTTGGTACCATGATTTGTTCTTTAAAAACATGATGTCCTAGACATATGACTCACTGTTCTCCAGCCCTCTGGTCCAAGGAAAGGTACCCTTCTGGAAAGCAGGAAAGGTACCCTTCTGAAACCTGTCCCTGGAGCCACATTTGGTTTGTTTTGGTGGGAAGCACCAACTCCAGCCACTGTCATTCCAGGTCCAGGGCCTGTCCTGGGAAGAGTGAGGTATACCCAGACCACTGAAAAGCCATTAAGGATTCACATCACCTTCAGTTCCTGTCAGACACAGCCAGACTGCACCTGTCCAGGAGACACAGAACCGTGAAGAGGAACAACAGCATCCATTGCAGGTGAGGACACACTGATGAAATAACAGTTCCTCAATTTAATTGGAGTTGAAGCAGGAAAGATTCATATCTTTCTCTCCTGTAAAAATCCTTAAAGAGACAACATCTTCTGCTTGTGCAGGCTGGAGCACGTGGAAAAGAGCCCGTGGTTTTAAATGCACGATGTGGAAAGCTTCAAGTCTGTGGCACTCAGTTTGCAGCTCTTTATTAAAATAAAGCCCTTTCAAAATCAGACCCTCAAAATTGAGCTTCAGAAACTGCTATTTGCTTTTGGAAGTGTTGGCCTTAGTCTCAGCTTTAGCATAAAGCCCACAGGGTTCATTTGGGTTTCTTTGGATTGTGCATCCTTTGCAAATTCTTTGCAAACTCAGCAGATTCTTTTAAAATGTTTCTGACCCAGGAGGGCCTTGGGGTCATTTGGTATTCCTGAATCAACAGATCAGACTAGTTCTCCATGATGCCCAATGAAGTTTTGCTATTGTTAACATGCTATCATATACATATAACCGTGATGCTGTGGTATCATATACATGCAACATGGTATCATATATCATGCCGTCTCATAGTATGATGATATCAGGCACAGTGATATATGTCATAAATAATCTTCAAAGCTTAAGTCCTACATGTTTTGTTACAAGGCTATGTTCTACCAATAACTCACATGCGATGTTTTTAAAAAAACACTGTAAACCCCATTTCAATGGGACACAATTTTGATATTTATTCATATTTGCCAGAGGTGATCTGCTATTTTTAAAAATAAGCATGAAAATGGAAACATCAAGGAGAAACTGTAGAAAAACCCTTTTGAAACATAATGACAGAGCTGGTAAAAATTATTATTGAATAATGATGAATCCTATACAGAAGGGTTTGGAAAGAACTTCCATGGCCAGGGTAGTATAAAAAATACGCAATTTCTCTTCAGAATCAACTATTGTAAGGAAATCTGGAGGGAAGCAAGTTTTGCTCTATATTCTTAATAGGTGATCCTAGGACTGACAAACTTCAGGAACACACAAAAAATGCACAGTCAGCTCAGATAAGGAGTTCTCTGAAGGAATAACTAATTTCCCTACAAGTCATGCCTTGTTCTCTTTGACCTTGTTCTCACCATTGTCTCTCCAATATTCCACAGCAAAAGCTCTCACCATTTTTGTGGATTTCTTGTTGTAGCAATGCAAATTGTATTACCACTAATTTTATGAGGCTGGAATAAAATATTTATATTCCAAGAAGATATGACAATATTCATTTTACAAAAAATCATTATGATCAATAATATCTTTTTAACAGCATTTCATGAAAAATGCCCAGTCACTTCAGTATACTCCAGGATGTGTACTAATTTTACATTTTCCCATTAAACACAAATCCATAGTATTATCCAACTCATTATATTCTTCCAGTAGGCATTATCTGATTGTGTATCTATCTTAATTACCAGGTGAATGTGCAGTAGGACAGAGTTAAGATTATTTTCAAAACTTTAAAGTGCTCACTCTGTGAATTCAGGACCTAGTTATTGTCGCCTGAAATTGCTTTATTAGATCAACAGAGGGCAAACCAGTCAGCAATTACATACATCTGACAAGCTGCCTTCTCTCCAGCAGAGATCAGTTGTACATGGACACACAGCGACCACGCTGTCATCTAAAGAGGAATCAAAAATTAGGGGGAAGTTTGGGGTTCATCACAGCCCATGGATTGCGTGGAAAAAAGGCTACTGATAAAATCACAAAAGTTCAGTGTTTGCCTGTCTCCCTTTTTCTGTCTTACAGACACACATGTAGAGGTTGCTGTGGGCATTAATAAATGCAATATGTGGTTGATTACTAGATTTTTAAAGTTCAAGGGAAAACAATTTGACACAATTTCTTTTTGAAGTTACTTTATAGAGAGTTGTTTACATTAAAGTTATTGATGAAAATTGGCCTAAGTTGCTCTGACAAACCAATAACCATTTATGATGCAACATGAGAAAAAGAATTAATAGTGCATTGCATTTCCCTGCCTTAGGCACCAGCAACTCCTACTTCACAAAGGGCAGTAACAAATAAGCCAACCCTCTTGGAAGTTTGTGCCACTGGAAGGTTAAAAATTAATTTCAAAGCAAGGCTTAATGGAAATGGCAGCACTTTTTAGACACTTTCCATGATAGGCTTCACTTGGTCTCTGCAAATAACAGAGGATGTTAAAAAATGTCTTCCAGCTTTTCAAAAAAATGATTTAAACAAAGGATCAAAAAGCAGAATGAGAAATGAAAGCAAGCTTTAGAAAAGTGTGGAATTCCTCTTCTGAAGTCAGGTTTATTGTTATGGCAGTAAAGTCACTATAGGGCACTATTCTACATGGCTTTAGAAAGTTTTTATTCACAAATGAACTAGTCAGTTTTGGAAGAAGTACATGGGTGGTTAGTTGATTATGAAATTGTTAAGCAGAGAGTATTTGAGAGCTTTTCTTACTTTTGCTAAAAACAATCAGTTCTCCAGGCAGATCATTGAGTTGAAATTTCTGCAAGCCTGAATATCTACAACAGGTGCAAGAATATAAATGAAGTGTTTAAATGTATCTGGTACACAGTCACTAATAATTCCTCTTCCTCTGACAATTGCTTTGCTATTGGTGGATCACCAGTTCCAAGATAGTTGCACAAATGCATGTACAAAGATAAAAAAAGCACATATGTTAAAAATGACAAATTATTTCTCAGAAAGAAATGGTGAAAATAAGAGATGTGGTATACAAGCAGAAGGTGAAGGGACATCTGTGGCAAATGGGTGATTTCCATGTTGTTCTGGATTTGGATTACTCTTCAAAGATATTGCAACTGTGTGCTCTTAGAAACAATTATTTTAGTGACAGGATCTTTTCTAAGCCTCTTTTCTTGCTTTGTTCTTCACTTTCCTACAACATTGACACCACAAGGACTAGTTAGAAGACCAGGAAATATAGTTTTAACAAAGTTCTGTGGGACCATGGGTAGGTAACTGAGTGTCTTAGAAGATACAAGGTAATGGTTTCGGGATTTGCAAATCAGCCCGATTGCAGTTGTCCAGGTGATCCCTGGAGTGTCCAGGGAAGGAGTAGCAAGGCTGCAGCAGTATATTTTATTTTTACTGCTATTCAGGCAACAGAAAAGGAAATTCAGGGGAGCCAAGAACATACTGGTACTTGCAAGAGAGGAAAATGGGTCCATGTTCAAACAGAGCAGCATTTGACACAACCATTTGGATCTAGTGGTTTTTGTGTTTGTTTTTGTTGGGTTTTTTCTTTTTTTTTTTTTTTTCCAGAAAGCCTCAGCTCCATCCCTGCTGTTCATAAAACTAACACTCTGAAGCCCTGACTTGTCTGCCCTGACAGGCTGACTTCACCTTGAAAGCTCTCTCAGCTTTTTTGGTTTGTGGAGATACAAAGTTGAAGGGAGGATGATGTATGGCTCTTACCCTATCAAGGTCAAGAGAAAGAGGAAGAGCAGTGTGCCCTCTTTTCCATCCTACTTTCAAAAACTAAAAAGGCTAACTGCATTCACAATGTTAACTAAACATTGTGATTGATGTACACTTATATTTGCTATTGATATAAGTCTATAAATTCCTCAGTCAATCTACCTATACAGTAGTTAGTAGATTTAATATGTCAACTGTGATTGAAAAAGCTTGGTGAGCTGTAGTATAAATGTTAAGTGATAATAAGAAGCACCAACTAAAATAGCAATTACCTGGAAGTTAGAGCTCCATTTTACAAATTGATCAAACCTTAGCAGAGCAACACTAAAGAGGATGACTGTAGATTCAACCTGGTTCTTAAGGTAGAATTCATCCTAAGGAATCCTAGTCTTTCCATAAAAGATAACCATTGTTCTCCAAGAAACTTTTTTTGTGTTGTCCTAAAACTGAAACAGATAACATGAACATGACTTCACATTTGACACTCTGCCCATTAAAACACATAATTACCCAGGCTTTTGGTTTTGCACTTGTTACTGAGGAAAAGGCAAGCAAGAAAGAAAGCCTCTGGAAATGTCATTGCTGCCTGTGTAAATAGCAGGTGCTTGCCATGTAATGCAACTGGTTCCTTTTATTTGAAAAGGTTCAGTGTACTGGGAAGGGCTTGGAAACATAGCAGCAAAGCAGCTACCTTCAGAAGGAACCAGAAGGTTCTGGGAGACACTTCCCCAAGCTTCCTGGCAACAGTCGTGGGGACTCAGTAGCATGTAGAGGACTTCAGGCTTGAAGGGTTTTACTGTGCTTTGCTGCTGTGATGATGTTCTGAATTACTGAGGAAGCTGCAAAAGAAGAGCTCCACACATTGTATGGTAGGGCCTGGAAGAGAAACAGGCTTGAAGCAGGTCTGGATGAGTGGCTTAGGGAACACAGACTGAAATACTCTCTTAAAAACCAAACCAAATAGGTGTCTCCATTCAGCTCTGTTTCAAGTTCCGATGACTCAAGAACTTCGTTGAAGGGAGCAAAATAAATAGATAAGTTTACAGAATTACTGGCAGCACTTGAGATCTTTACAATTCTTGGGTCTTTCTTACAAAATGCTGTCTCTTTCCGCTGCATCACCTTTGGTTGGAAATCCAATCCTTCACGATTGATTAAAACCAACAATTTCCATTTTTAGAAACATCAAAGGATGCCACATTTCTTCATAGGATTCCTGAGACCTCCCAAATATTAACTGGAAGCTTAGCTTTACCAGTCAAAGTTAAAATCAGCAGTACATACAAAATGATCCATGAATTTAATACATCATGAAGATGTATTAAAATGTGTGAAACCAGCTATTTTTTACAACAAATTGAATCTTATGGCAAATTATTCATATGATTGAAAGTAGAAATGTGTTATGGAGAGAAGATCCTGAAAGAAAATACTTCCCTAAAATGTCTCTTTGAATTGTCCCTTATTTTTCATACTTAGTTAAGACCAAGACAATCATCTTTGCTGGCCTGTCCATTATGCCCTAACCATGAATGGAATGGGCTAATTGGTGTAAATTAATAGGCCTTCATGTCCCATCTACAGAGACAATAATAATAGGTGCTAATTATAGTAGTGGATCTCTTTCGAAGTGGCTATCAATGTGTTGGTGCACAACAGAAGTTTCCAAGCAGTGTCCTAGCTCCAAGTTTATGCTGTAGTCTTAGAAAGAGATCCAGCCCTGGCCATGGCTTCCATTCTTTAACCACACTCTTCTCATACATACACATTTCTTGTTGACAAATAGGCCCATATTTTTTGCTCTCTCCTCCTCGTTTTTCCTGACTCAAAGTCTCCAGATGAGGATAAGCAGCTATGCTTGCCTGGAGGCCTGGATGACACTCACAGAGGGAAGATGAAAGCAGCGGCAGAAAAATTTAACGGTTTAATCTTCTTAAAAGGGGATAGCTGACAAAATAGTTCTGGGGCGGGTCTTATTCCACTTTGAATTGCTTTGAATTGCTGCTTGGTGAAGGGAATTTAATGTTGCGGTGTGTGAGCATGATTATTTTGGCACTGCTTCTATCCCAAATAGCTGTCAGTGCCTAGGGTTGTAGATGGGTATGTTTTTTCTCATTAAAATCTAAAAATAAATAGTGAAGGATTTGGGGAATATTACTCCTGAATGCAGTAAGCTTTCAGATGCAGCAACCATCTTAGTAAGGAAGCCTAAGGGAAAAGGTATGGCAGCACAGACTGTTCCACCAAGACAATGCAAACTGAAATTTAGCGCACAGGTGGCCTTTATACCTAGGCTTTTGTGAAAAAATATCACTTAGGCATTTCAGTCCAGAGTTAGGAGGCTGCCTCAATGTAGGCAAAAATGAACAGGCTTGCTTAGCATGACTTGAACAGAGCTATCTGCCCTTACTTCATGCCTGAACAGAGAGCTGTGTGTCTCTGGCATAAAGAAGGTAAGGTGATTTGGGATCCCTTAATCACAGGACACTGCAATTATGACTTAGCACTGAAGGTAAGCTGGCATCTGGTGCCATTTTAGACATTGTGGTGCATGACAATGATTCATCTTGACTAATTCCCCACAATTTTTTAATACACTCATCTCCTGCATTGAGATGTCTGTGCTTGGTAGGCAGCTCAATTCCAACATTTTTGCTTTGAGGGATGCCTATGTCACTCTCACATATATATAACTGACACATCTCCTCTAATCCATCCCTTGTGCCATTCTCAAGGTCTGCTTGCCTGCTGTCTCCAGGCATGGCAGAACTATGTCTGCACCAAAAAGGCATCTCTAGGGTGAGGTGCCAGGGGCAAGAATTAATCTTGTCCACTGGTAATAAAAATTCCTGCCCCACTCTGCTTAGCCTAGAGCTTAGTGGAGACCACAGAAGAGATGGAGGCAGAAGGCTTGTTTAGCAAATTGTACACTAGACGAGTATAAAGCCAGTGTCATAGAATCATAGAATCATAGAATCATAGAATCATAGAATGGTTTGGATTGGAAGGGACCTCAAAGATCATCTAGTTCCAATCCCCCCGCCTTCAGCAGGGACACCCTCTCTGTCAATTAGAGTAAACAGAGATTAGGGAGAGT
Organism: Antrostomus carolinensis; assembly: GCF_000700745.2. NCBI lineage: Eukaryota > Metazoa > Chordata > Aves > Caprimulgiformes > Caprimulgidae > Antrostomus > Antrostomus carolinensis. The sequence continues at coordinate 7,410 of NW_010339071.1, forward strand.
TACAGTCTGGGATGAACTTTAGGTCTGGGCAGGGTCAGAAGAAGCAGCGCTGCAGATACAGGTGAGGGTCCAAGCGCAATAGTGCTATGGAGTGAGGAGGGTCTGAAATGGATCGCTTGTCTCCTAGGATTGTGGTGGAGGAACTCACCTCTAAGCCTTTTGAGGAGAAAGGATCTGGCAAGGGCTGCAGGGGCTGAGGTGGCAGTAACTCCGGGGTAGTTCTCTGTGAAAAAATTACAGCAGTCACAGCACAATCATTCCCTGAGCAGTGAAGAGAGAGGTGGTAACAGTCAAAGATGCCAAGTTTAGGCATCCCTCTAGAACAGCCCAGATGACATCGAGACAGTGACAGGGGAGGAAAGACAATATGTCTGTGTCTCCACCCAAGAAAAAGGAGATAATTGCCTGAAATTCATGGCCTCCAGCAGTGGCAACTTGTCTTACATCATCAAGTGCAGCAGGGGCTCACTTGAGTGGTGGCTTTCCTTCTGTACACCAGCTTGACAGAGATCATTATTAAGAAGGTGCTGGGATAGTAATTGAGAGGGACATATATCCATGAGGGATCCTACTGTTGCAATAGTGATCTGTAGTGCAAAAGTGCCTCAGCATAACTTAATGTGCAATAGTTGCTGCCCTCTGTTTTCTGGAGCGTATTGGACATCTTCAGAAGACAGCCCAAAATCTGAGACACTGATTGAGAAGATAAGACCAAAGTAATCTTTGAAGAAGAGTTCTTTCTGATGGAAAGCTGCGTGCTGGGGGTGATGGGCTACAGTGGGGACTAGGGAGAAGAGAGGAGTATTAGAGAGGTTGCAGTCTGTGTATATGTCTCTTACCTCTTGGACTGTTAAAAGTGGCTAGACTCTGTGATGGCCAAATCATGTAAGTGCCCTTCCACAGATGATATTCCCATGTAGCTTGTGAGACACCCGGCAATGGCCTGTACAAAGGCAAAATATACAGTCTGGTCAGAAGAGAAGTACTGTGCGTTGGCTTGGTGGTGTCCGAGTGATGAAAGATCAGTAGTAAGGTGTCATTAGTAGACGTCTTGTGTGTGCATTGATACCTTACTGCTGGTCCTGCTGGAAGCAACCAGTTGTAATAAATTACTAGTTTCTTGCCCTGTGAACCTAGTCCCTGACTGCTGCGATGCAATCACATCCCAGAGCCCTATCTGTATGCAGGCAGCTGCAAAGTGGAGCATCAGTTAGGTGCCACAGTAGGAAACCCATGAACCCACCTTTCTTGTGGGACCATGCGAGCACAGTGTAGGGAGTGTGACAACCCCCAAAGTGTCTGTCTGTTCATGATGCCTGACGTGGAGGAGGAAAGGGAATTCTTGCCAGAGTGAGGTCATCTCAGAGGCCCCACACCACACTGTTGTCCTCCTGGAAAGGGTTGCTTCCTTGTGGAGGAGGCAGAAGCCAGGCTTTGGAGTGGCTAAGGCAAGCACTGATTTCATGTGTGCACACAGTTTAACCTGCTTACAGAAGGGCTATTTGACATCATCCAGCAGGCCTGATGCAGATCTGACGCGGGTCTCATTGGCTGTATGCTGCCTGGGGAAAGCAGGGAAGGGGGGACCTCTTAACCTAAACTGAGGATCAAATTTTTTGCTCATGCAATTTTGTGTGTCAACAGAGAAATCTATCAGTGTTGTCTTGACTCTGCTGCAGTATTTGCCCGAGGTGCTGCTGTGCCTCACTGCGTGCCCACCCTGCGCCAGCCGTTCCTGAGATAAGGTGTTTCTGCTTGCCCTTCATGTAATCAGCAGAAGGCAGCGATGTGGCTGAGGTGTGGGAATGCACGAGAGGCTGGAGATCCGCTGTCCCTAACGTGCTGCTGCCCTCCATCCCCATAGCCACGCTGGCATTTCTGAGACCTTGTGTTACACGGGGGTCTCATCTGTCAGGGAAGAGCATGGGCTTCCGAGGCCTTTGTGCAGGGGGAGAGCTGTGTGCGGTACAAGGGGGAGAGGGTGAGGGGTCTCTCAGCAGCTGCCTCGCAGCCACCTTGGCAAACAGCTGAGGGATGCCGGAGCACTGCACAGCTCCACCTGCAGCCTTCCATGCCTCTAGGCTTCCCTCTGAATGACAGGGGAGCAAGATACCCACCGCATGATGGAATGCAGGCCTGGGCCTTGGGAGATGCCTGTAGCCTAAATGTAGGTGACATCTTTTAGTCAGATGCGCTACGCATCGGCTGTAGCCATCCATTGTAAAATATCGTGTAACTGCACGTTGTGAGAGATTCCCTTTCAGCCACTTGGGTTCTCACAGCCTGCTCCTGCACAGTCATAGCTAACAGCAAGGGAGAGGCTTCACTGCAGCCTTGCGACTGTGTGTTTCATAGGGCAGCTGTGATGTGCCACCAGTTCATATCTCAGCAACCCTTCCCATTTCTTTGTAAGGGTCGTGTTGCCTCTTCTTCCTTGGGCTGCACCTGCTATGCAGGGTTTTCTACAATAGCTTCTTTTAAAGAATTGCCTCTCAGCAGCCTGCAGTCTGCATGTGCTTCCTGCATCTCATGAATTTCCAGCAGCACAGCTGGCAGGTCTGGCACATATTGTTAATGCCTCCTCAAAAGCATCCATGAGTAGTAACTCATTATCAGGAATTAGTTTTTGAAAACTAATTGTCAGGCTTTGCAGTACAGTACAGATGTAAAATCCTACTCACCAGCAGCAGCTTTTATTCATGTCCTTTTAATACCACTATACCAAAGCAAAATGATGGCAACATGGAATTATGTTGAAAACATCATAAGCATTTTAGGATTAAAAAGTTTACAAATGTGCTACAATTGTCACACAATCTTTTACACATCCTAGAAATCCTGTTCTAGGGTTACACAGGGGAAAAAAAAACCCCAAACAACAACAAAAAACCCCCAAAAAACAGATTGTATGAAGATCTAGAAGGGCACTGCTGATTTTACACTATAACTGGATTATTATGATGGAGTTTTGTGTTTCTAACCACTAATTGGAGTAGATGGATTTATAAAGTCACACTGCTTTTCTCCCATCCCATAAAAATACACCTTGTGGTATTACTATAAAGGAGATAGAGAGTTAATAGAAAAGTAAATATCTGTGAAAAATGTCAAACTGTGCAAGAGGAACCATTACCTACATGTCACATTCCACACTAGGAAGATGAATCTAGCCCCTCCTCAGCATGGGTTTCTCACCATGACTATGATGAAAATAAAAATAGTCCAGTGTATGCGTCTAGACAATATACATACAACTCTCTCTGGTAAATATAAATATATTTTAGGGGCATGACCAGATACTCTGCTTTCCACTGGTTCATCCTATATATGTACTTTTGTCATTACTATGCTAAAGAAAGACAGCTAATGTTCTACTTTTTAATAAAGGCTTTATTATAATATCTTCCCTGTTTACCTGAAAAAAGTTTCTGTATGTATAAACAGGAAATTTCATTTCAATGGATTTCAATGCATGCTGAGCTAGTTCTATTCTTTTATAGTATATATTTTTATTTTTGTGGTTTCCTTCATGTTTGGGAACTATTCTGTCCTTGTCCCAAGACCTCTGACATACAGGTAGGCTGTGAAACAGACTGCAAAAAATTTCAGTGAGCTCCATGGGACATGTAAGCGTGCCACACTGCAGTGCCAAGCCCAGGGCCTATGTCTGTGTACAGAAGCCAACACTGGTTACACTGAAGTCAGTGCCAAAATCCCTCTTGCTCAGAGTGCGTATAATGTGCATTGTGAAAAACTTCACACCAGACAGATATACAGCATCACCATCTAGGCGTCATGTTGAAGGAGAGATTTTTGCATTACATACCACTGCCATTCCTCAGCATTTATTTCAGACCACCACCCTCCTTCAAGATAAGCTGGGTTATGGACAAAGTGACTCTCGAGCTGTGAGATCAGCCTGGCATGGCCATTCACATAGCAAGAGGGAGGCCTGCATTTGGGAACTGCATAAATGGATCATTAGGCTCATGTCATTGATATCAGCCCTCTGTTCTACTACCCAAAGCTGCAGCCTCTCTCATGTTTTGTGATTTCTCCCCATAGAGATGCCCAATGTAAGTCTTCCACTGTAAGTGCTTTTGCTGCCTCTGTCAGAATAGTACATTTCCACAATCATCACCTTCTTCAGGTTAATCAGGATCAAACAAGTCGATTGATAGGAAGTGCATGGATGTTCAGTCTCCAGACGAAGTGGCTGGGATCTTTCAGAAGATTGAGCTGCTCCACAAAACCAACCCCTGAAAATCCAGCATCTCATCCAGTTGATGATCCTGCTCTCCATCATCCAAACCAGGGATTCTGTCCCTGTGTGCTTACATTATGAATACATTTTTAGTCCACTAACCAATTCACTTAATTCTTATGGGAGAAAATGTTTCACTCCACATGGTATCATTAACTATCAGAATTTTTCAGGAAGATATGATGGGTGGATGGGAAGGTATGGGTATGTTCCAGGGTAGGGCATATGCATGATACAACAGAGTGATTGGAACAGCCACCCTTCATTTTTCATTATTTTTTCCATTTAAATTCTTGTTTAGGCACTGAGTTTTATGTCTAATTTAGGAAATAAGAATAACAGCCCTAAATGACATATTACAAAAACACTACTTTTGTTTCCTTACTCACTTCAGTATTTTGAGTTTGTTCCAATATTGATGTTTTGATGTGTTTGATACACTGCTAGTAAAATACAGTTATTCAGTATTCTTGATCCTCCTGAGTAAGTTCAGACTTCTCGTTATGTATAAGAACTTTCATTAAGACATTTGCCACTGATTGATGCTTGTTCTTCCATTAATACAAAAGGGTTTAATAGATAGGAAAGAAAAATAAAACACCCCAGAAAAGTGTGAGAATAATAATAAAGCTATTACCAGAAATAGACTTAATTACTGCTATACAGTGGCATATTGCCACTAGGTGGCAGGGCCACAATTCACTCTGTCAGGGCAACAGGTTAGCAGCTGTAATTCCTACTCACGTACCCCAAGGATTTAGTGATAATATTGTCTACTCTTACACTTCTCAGTTAAAGGCTTTAAAATCGTAGTGGAATTGATCCTCTCTTTGACAAGGTCACTTTTTTGAAAACTCTGTGTACTGGTGCACTTAGCTCTGCCACTCTTGTAACCATAGTGAGGGAGTTACATAGAGGCAATGTAGAAAGTATAAAGACAACAGCAGAGTAGTATATATTGTCTGCTTGGACTTCAGTAAGGCGTTTGACACTGTCTCTCATAAGATCCTCATAGAGAACCCAATGATGTATGGCTCGGATGAATAGATAGTGAGGTGTGCTGAAAACTGGCTGAACAGCTGGGCCCAGAGAGCAGTGATCTGTGGCACGAAGCCTAGTCAGAGACCAGGAACTAGCACTAGTGCACCTCAGGGGTCAATCCTGGGTCTTATCCTGTTCAACATCTTCATTTATGATCTGGATGATGGAGCAGAGTGTAACCTTAGCAAGTCTGCAGATGACACAAAGCTGGGAGCTGGGAGGAGTGGCTGATACACCAAAGGGTCATGCTGCCATCGAGAGGGACCTTGACAGAAATGCGTGGACAGGGAAAGTGCAAAGTCCTTAATTTGGGGAGGAACAGCCCTGTATGTCAGTATATGCTGGGGGTCACCCAGCTGGAAAGTAGCTTTGCAGAAGAAGACCTGGGGTCCTGGTGGATGCAAAGTTGAACATGAGCCAGTGATGTGCCCTTGAGGCAAGGAAGGCTAATGGTATCCTGGGCTGCATTAGGAGGAGTGTTGCCAGCAGGTCAAGGGAGGTGATTCTTCCCCACTACTTGGCACTGGTATGGCCACATCTAGAATACTGTGTCCAGTTCTGGGCTCCCCAGTAGAAGACAGACATGGACATACTGGAGAGAGTCCAGCAAAGACTTCCTGCCACTTATCACCACCCTCTGGGCCTGGTCATTCAGCCAGTTTTCAGCCCACTTCACTGTCTGCTTATCTAGCTCAAATATCAACAGCTTGTCTATAAAGATCTTGTCGAAGACAGTGCCAAAGGCCTTATTGAAGTCCAGGTAAACCATATCCACTGTTGTCCCCTCACCTACCAGGCCAGTCATTACATTATAGAAGTTTATCAAGTTGGTCAGGCATGACTTCCCCTTTAGTGAAGCCACACTGAGTACTCCTGGTGATTTTCTCGTTGTTGTGCCTGGAAATGGTTTCCAGGATTAGTTGCTCTATCACCTTCTCAGGGATCAAGGTGAGGCTGACCGCCCTGTAGTTCCCTAGGTCCTCCTTGCCCTTCTGGAAGACAGGATGACACTTGCTTTCCTCTAGTCTTCAGACACTTCTCCCAGTCACCATGATCAATCAAAGATTATTGAGAGTGGCCTCGCAATGACATTTGCCAGCTCCCTCAGCACTCATAGGTGCACCCCATCAGCATCCATGGACTTACGTATGTCCAGTTTGCTTAAGTATTCCCTGACCTGATCCTCTTCCACCAAGGGTACATCTTCCTTGCTCTAGCCTTTCCTCCTGGTCTCTGGGACCTGGGATTCCTGAAGGCTGGTCTTGCTAGTAAAGATGAAAGCAAAGGTGGCATTCAGTACCTCAGCCTTTTCCATGTCCCGTATAACCAGGTCCCCCATCTCACTGAACAATGGGCCTACATTTTCCCTAGTCTTCCTTTTGTCACCTATGTACTTACAGAAGCCCTTCTTGTTGTCTTTGGCATCTCTGGTCAGATTCAGTTCTATTTGGGCTTTAGCTTTCCCAGTTTCATCCCTAGATGCTCCGACAATGTTTCTGTATTCCTTCCAGGATACCCATCCTTGCTTTCACCCTCTGTATGCTTCCTTTTTGTGTTTGACTTTGGCCAGGAGCTCCTTGTTTATCCACATGGCCCTCATGGCATTTTTGCCTGACTTATTCACTGGAATGGAACTCTCTTGAGCTTGCAGGAGGTAATCCTTGAACATGAAACAGCTTTCTTGGCCCCTCCTTTCCTCCAGGGCCTTACCCCACAGGACTCTTCCAAGCAGATCTTTGAAGTGGCCAAAGTCTGCTCTCCTGAAGTCCAGGATTGTGAGCTTGTTTTTCACCTGCCTCCCTGCCCTCAGGATCCTGAACTCCACCATCTCATGGTCACTGCAGCCAAGGCTGCCTTTGATCATTACATCTCCAACAAGCCCTTCCTTGTTGGTCCAGCAGAGCATCTCTCCTTGTTGGCTTCTCTATTACTTTGAGGGATACAGTAGTGTCTGGTTGTTCAGTGAAAGTCTGGAAGTCAACTTTCTGAGAGAAGGATTAGTTGTCCATTTAAGATGTTTTGAGTTGCACTCACAGAAACTTGAGCATATAAAGGGCATCTGTCCATTCTAAAAGCATTTCCTTCCATTTTTGCACAAATAGCGTACACAGAGATTTAGTGGCAATACTATCCCCCATTAATTTCTTAGCTGGTATTGATTTAAACAAAGGAACAGACTTTCAGTTAGTTCCATCTAACTGGACAGACTTCCACAGTTCCAGCTGTGCAAACTGGCACAGCTTTGAAAATTTTAGATGGAAAACCTGAACGAATAGAATAATTTCAGAAGAACAATCTCGAATTCCTATGGAAGAATGCTACAGAATTTTCAATTCTGTAGCATTTTCCTGCAAAATATTACAGAATTTGTCTGTGTTAAAAGAGAAAACAGGTATAGCTTGACTAGAGGCCTAGATTAGATCTGACAACGACTTGTTTTGAATCCTAAATACCCAATCTATTTTTGTACACCTATATCATGTTTTCCCTTACCATCTCTGCTCAGAGCCGAAACACAAATCATGCTGCATGTGGATACTTAGTCACGTGTAGGCACAGCAAGCTCTCAGACAAACACAGATGAATCAGGAACCGTGGCTTTCCAAGGTGGGAAAAGATTTATACGGTGGAAACACTGACACTTTGTGAATGAGAAAAACAACACATCTTCAACAAATTCAGACATAACGAGGGAAGAGGTCCAGAGAATAGTAAATAATATTACTCATTTTATTCCATTCAGTTGTAAGATGATATTTAAGTACTGTCTCCTAGAGTAAAATAGGAATGCTATGCCATTGTGTTGCTGCCTAGTTTTCATAAATAGGCTATTTCTAAAGAATCAAGACCTACAACTGTCATGCTTCTGACAGAAACTCATTTATCTGCACTATGTTTATACCTCTTTCATACATTTCTTAAACTAAATATTTTCAATTTATGTGAGCTAGTAGCTGTGGTTTTATGTCATGAAGAAGATATAATCCAGGCTCTAGTTATGTCTAGACCTAGTTCAAACGCTCACAGCCTGTTTGCTTGGAAACTAGGTGATAATAATATACTACTTTGCTCACTGTCCTATCCACATTGTATCTTTAGTGCAGAATTGCAGTGAAGTTTCTTGCAGAACTAGAGTCAGTTCTCACCCGTATTCTGTCAAGGAAAATAATTTATGTGAGCTTATACTTAGGGAAAATTTATAGCCTCAAAAATCTTACTGTCCACAGAATGGACATCTTTACCTATTAGCAGAACAGAACTCTGGAACTGGAGAAACCATACTGTTACATCAAAGGTTGCTCATCACCCATAGTAGCTCAAACTTTATAGATTTGGTTTTGATACTATTCTTCTAGGTGTTGTCTGTTATGTTACATTACAAGATCTTCATATAATGGAACTTATCAATTTGTTTAGTAAAAATTAGCAGAAATCTAATCTTTACTCAGGTAGTTCAAATCTGACATCATCTCACTTCTAGCTAGTCATCTTCCTTTCCTTTCACAAACAATTTAAACATAAAGCTTTCCAGATGAAAAGGACAGAGTATATTTCCCTTGTCTGTCAGAAGAATATGACATACCAGAAAAACCAACCACAAGCAGTACATAAATGATGCTGAGCTTTTTGGGTTGATTTGCTGGGTTTGCTAGTTTGGGGTTGACTGGTTTAGTGTTTTTGTAGAGGTGAAGTATAGTGAAACATTACTCAATAAAATGGATAATGTTTGGGGAAAAAAAAAAAAAAGGACTAAAATATTAACATTCAGAGAGGAATATAAACCTTTCTGTGAAAGTCATGATCAAGCAGGCTGATAGTCAAGGGTATGAAATATTAGTGCTTCTTGGAAACATCAGGCTGGTAAACTAGCCCCTCTATTTGTGTTGCTAGCCAGACAAGCAGGTTGCATATGGAGACTTTTATTTTGCTTCCGAAGCAGAAATTCTTTCTTCCATTTCACCAGCTGTAACACTACTCTACTAGGTGATGGGAAATTTTATCCATGAGTCAAGGTTCAGAAAAGGTCTGGAACAGTTGGAGAGTGAACGAACATAGGTGGCAGCACTGCCTCACCCTGGAGGTTACACTTGCACTCACCCCCAGCCGCATCTGTGCAGGCAACCTTTCACATAGATAATCATTGTTCCAAAACTACAGACAGAGGAGACCATGAAATATGCTTCACCATGAGACAACCAAGTATTTTTTGTGGAATGAACTGAAACAAACCTTATAAAAAAGCATCTTAAAATAGGTTCCCTGATGATTTAGAGGTATTTTTGTAAGCAGAGAAGAAAATGAACAAAAGTAAAACTAACTTTTACTTTTTTTTTTTTTTTTAACTGCATGTCTTCTAGCAATAGAAACAAAAATAAAACAAATGAAATATTTTTAAGCTCTATAAAGTTTTGAATTTAGGATTCATAGTATTCAAAATTACTTCAGTCGCTGGACCTGAATTCTTCAATCAACAAAAATGATTGTACCAACAGAACATTGAGGTCACTGATAGTGAAGGACAACAGATAAAATCAAAAAGTGGAATAAAGTAAAAGTATAAGCGAAGTTAAACAAAAACAAAAGATGTAAGGAAGAACACATCAAAGAATCTATTTCCACTTTTTCCTTCCATTTCTTTCTTCCGCTCAGTTATTTCCTCTTTGCCATCCCTTCCTTTTTTTTTTTTTTTCCCTCAGGCATTCTCCCTTCTCTCTCTCCAACATTTAAACAGAAATGGAGCCCACAGGTACACTCCTTTCATCCCCCTGTTGCGGGGTGGGGGGGATGGGGGAAGGGAATCAGAAATTAAGGCAAAAGTTAATGTGCAATTCATACTTGTTAATATGGGTTTAACAGATAACTTGTTTCATAGACATGTTATTTTCTGAGACAATCCCACCATTTTCCAAGCAGGTTAGAAGCTTCTTTGTAATAATATTTGTAGAAGCTTCTCTGTAATAATGAACTGGATGATCATTCCAAAAGGAAAATGAGGCAAAGTATGCACTCAAGCAATCAGTGAAAGTAAGTAGAATACGCAGACATCTCCAAAAGATACACTGTAGCAGTGAGCTCTGGAAGAGCTGATGGAGCTAATTAATTCTGTGATAAGAACCAAAATTCTTTACTTTGTCCTTTGACATTAGGGAACAAACTGTATTTAAAAGGTGAGCAGTAAAATCACTTTTATGTCAGTCAGTCCTTGACATGGAAGGTCTCCCATGCCCTTCCATCTTGGAACTGCAAATTGTGATTTAATGAAAGACTTTGACCCAAAAAGCTAGGCAATACCCTGCGACCACACAGCAGGTTTCAGTGCTAACTTTATGCCTGGAAGCATTATGAGATCCTCCTCAGAAGAGAACTTGCTGTACTTCATCAGTTAAATCTGAATTATGGGCTGCTGGCTCCAAAAAGTTGCATAACAGACCACAGATGTGGGGAGAGAAGCGTGTTTTGGAGGAAGATGCATGACACGAAGTGTGCAAATGATGCACTGTGCAACTATCCTGCTATGCTCCACCAGTTAGCACGACTTCCATGGCTACTGGATCAGGATTCTTTCACAGAAGGTTACCCTCCCAGAAGACTTTTTGCTATTGTCAGAGCCTTCCCCGAAACAGCCCACTCTGTGGATTGATCTTCAGGACTGTAAATTCCCATTAAGACAGTCAGTTTGATACAGGCCTGCAGCAAAAATCAACCTCAAGATGGGGTTTTTTTGGCAGTGTCACCCTCAAAAGTTTCAATATATTAAATATATTGTTGATAGCTTTTGAAGTCAAAAAAGTTGGAGAAATGGAGTAAAAGTGTTTCATGTTGCTTCATACTCAAGCCATTGCAAAGAAGATGCCACCTCACTGATAATTCTGTGAAGGTGGAAATTAGAGAGAGAAGCCCTTTGGCTTCCATAATGGTTGCCATTCATAATGCCATTTTGAATTTAAACCATTGCCTTCAGCATACTTCATGACTAAAGTTTTCACTGAAATCAATCATAACTCATTGTCCTGTATGGATACCAACGCTCATCTGAAATCTGAATTATATAGGTGGTACAAAACTACTCAGGGTTTCTTTCATTCCCTAAACCTAAATCTGGAATAATCCTAAAAGTAAAAATAGTAAAATTATTAGCTGAGCAAAGGGCAAATCAGACTCCAAAACACTTTTCTGAAAGTTTTTAAAAATTATTGAAAAATTTAAAATATGAAGCCTAAACCTGACTTTTTCCTTTCAGTGGGCATTTTGCCCTCTCCTGTCTGACAGAGGTTTGATCCAGTTCCCACTGAAGACTACAGCTGAAATGACTGGAAACATTTAACTGAATACAGTGGGCATTGGATTCACAGTCATTCACACACTATCCAGTAACTGGAAATAACACATATACAACTTCCCTCTTGCTGAGGAATGAACCCATAATTTCAAGGATGTCCCAGTGATCCCCTCTAATATGTCACATTGCAATATCTATGCATAATACTTAATTCTATTTGCAGCTGGCAAGAAGATTTCATACCATCCTGCT
>NW_010339071.1:19272-22761 GCF_000700745.2 Antrostomus carolinensis
ACTCGTCAGTTGTTATCTGAACTCCGGCGAGTACAGAACATTACCGCAAGCTCTTCAGCAATGCAGTATTAAGTGAGCACACCAAGCCTGTCCCCTCCTGTAAACAACCTCTCTTTCCTTAACCTATTTTGAGACACAGAGCTGTCAGACCCCTGAATACTTTAAAAAACATTTTAAAGTCTGAGTTGAACACTGCTGGTGACAGCTCAGTTTCCCAGTCATAATACAGAATAAATCTGTTCTGCAAACATAAAAACTTCCTCTTAGGCCAAATCAAAGCTATGTAGCAAATACACACAGCAGTCAGGATCAGGCAGTCCTTACACTTCTACTAGAACTGGGAAACACATCCTTTTGACCATGCCATAAACAGTGCATCAGACACAAAATTAATTAAAAAAAATAAAAATTAATAACTTTCCTAATGGAAAAAAAGAAATGGGAGAAAAAGGCAATTGTGTATTTCAAACACTAGTCACGTTGCTCAGTGTACTTCTGGAAAACATGTTTAGTAAAATGAAAAAGTAGGATAGAACAGGACCAGACAGGGTCCCTTTCCAAAAAATAATTCAGCTGATGTGATTACAGGGGAATTGTTAGAGGCTATTTGCATCAAGGAAAGCAATGCTTTTGTGGCTTTTGCCTGGGCCCCCTTCAGCACTTCCCAGCAACTAGCACACCCAGGCTGGTCCCATGTCTGCATCATGGGACATACTCAATGGCATGCTACTGCATTTTTGGTCCCTTATCAAGATGAAGAGTGACACTTAAAATGCCACACACAGAATGCTGTGGTAATCAGCACGCTGACTCTGTACAACTGTGAGAGATGATCCTAAGGAGAGTTAAAAGGTCACCTGCATAGCTAATACATTTGAAATGTTACCTGCTATATATTGACATAATTGCAGGAACTATGATGCTAAAGCATTAGCCATATCCTGCAAGCTGATCGACACCAGTACAAATTTGACAATGCTGACAGGAGTTTAGATTACATTAACACAAACAGCAAGCAAAGAGTAGCCAGAAAGAAACTGAGAAGTAGGGAAGATAGCAAGGCACACAGTCCTCATCACAGCACTGAAAAAAGAATCAGGAGAAAAAGCTTTGGATGGTCAGCATGTGTGCATTTATCCATTCTTTTGAAATGTTGGAATGTGTTTCTTTACCAGAGAGAGGAAAGTCAATGGAAGAGGTAGTGAATGGAAGGAAATAACCTGAAGTGATTTATGTTCAGATGAGGGTATGGAGGTGGTGAGTCACGACTCCCTCAAGCAGGAGCATTTAGTCTCTAAGGAATATAAATAACATCCTTGGAAAACTGCAATTTGCGGGTTGTAGCCTTGTTTTATTTGGCTGTCCTAACTTTAACTGGGGTCCAATAGATCTAATTTTTCAATTTCAGACCATTAGAGAGAAGAAGAAAGGGAGGCTGTAATTTTTCTGTCTTGACTACCTCATGATCTTTTCAGCACATAAAGGTCACCTACAGCAGATACCAATAATCACGCTCTTTACAGTATTCTTAAAGTTCATCATTTTAGTGAACCACTTCACAGGTTACTAAACCAAACCAAATTACCGCTCAGCAAGAGTGAATTGGTGCTTTTCCCATATAATTTTATGTGTTCCCTCTGGGTCTTCTCTACTGCAAGGCATTCAAGCATTTGGCACAAGATTTGAAACATAAACTGACTGTAAATGGCTAGAATTATCTGGATGTTTCAAAAGTACAATTTTAGATTGATTTCTCCAGGAATGGTTAAACAGGGCACAGACACCCTTTTGATTTGAAAGAGAAAATTCTGGGAGACAAAATGCTGTAACTGGTCTCTGAGTGACCCAGGGTGAAAATTTATCCCACATTTTCAACTGTACATTTAAATTCAGGATGTTGGTCAGATTTAGCACCTAAATGACCAGGTATTATGCCCCAGATATTGAGGACTCAAGCTTCATATTTGCACACATTTTGAACTTTTAATAAATATGTAAATATGTCAGTTAAAACTCTACTTTCTTCATTCAGTATTTTTGAATGTCTACAGGTCTTTTCCCATATAGAAACTAAATAAAATGTATGTTTGTGAATGCCTGCATATAAATGTAACTACTGCAGTTCATTTATAATATTGGTGTAATTTCAATTAGTGAAATGAGAAATTATTAAACTACTGTGGGTTTTTATGTCACTTTAGGTAGCCTGAAATCTTGGAAACCACAAGTACCACCATAGCTCTGACGATTTTATTTTTCAGTTCAGTGAGTATTAGATGAGCACTACACTGAAAAATTAATTTGAAAATGCCAACGTGGACAGAGTAATAAACAATATTAAAAGAATTACAGTGAAAAGGAAACATACTGAATAATGAAAATTGTGTGTGTTTTGCTAGAGTCTAGCATACTACAAGATTAAAACAGTTCCACAACTAATGGAGAGCTTCTCCAGTTTAGGCTGTTCTTAATGTTCCAGCAACATCGCACTGATGATTTACCCATAATCAGACACCTCTTAGTCATATGACACAAAAATATTGTTGTACTTAATTGGACCCAATGGAAAACAATTTTAATTGTGCAATGCAATATTTTTGTACTGGATCTTTATCAGGACTATTTTAATACATAGACTTCGTTTTCATATTTAACTGCAGCTATTACAGCTTAGCCTGAAGTTATACATTTCATCAAATAAGAAAACTCCCATAGGCTTATCGTGTGGATATCTTCTGTAGAGTACATTATGGAAACTTGGTCTTTATGAGATCAACTTATTAATATTTGTGAGTTCACACTTCAGTAATAACAGTCACAAGACTGCAAATGGGAAACAAAGTTTCCTCAGGTAATCTGGAACACTAGTGGGAAGCAGCATTCCAGTGATAGGACAAATTCTGAATCGCTTTTGAAAGGGTGGCCAGATAACACCATAGCAAGTCCTCTTCTAGATGATGTCTTTTGTCTTGGCTTAGTATTTCCTAGGCTAAATTTCTCATTCAAGTTCCTATGATGTCGGACACTAAAAGAAAATAAATACTTCCAGATCTGATGAAAGAAATGCTGAGAGGGGACAACTGGGGAAGCAGAGAATTTTCTAAGACCAGCCTCAGCTAAAATAACCTGGATGAACAGTTCAAGGCTATCATTCCAAGCAGAAACTCAAGCTACCGCATCCACTTGGCACCAAGTGTCCTGCTGCAGTCAACAGTATCAAGCACAGCTGATATAAAAGACTTAGCAAAACCATCTCATCTTCACCCAGATTGGTCCATGCTGAAAAAGAAAAGCAGTATGGGTACCAGTTCAAAGTCCATGACTCATGTAAGGGTTACAGGTGAAGCTAGAGCTCCTTCTTTGACCTTGACAGGCTTGAGAGGTGAGCCTGTGCAAACCTCATGAAGTTCAACAAGGCCAAATGCAAGGTCCTGCATCTGGGTTGGGACAATCACAGACAAGCACAAACACAGGCTGGGTGATGAGTGG
>NW_010339072.1:0-12593 GCF_000700745.2 Antrostomus carolinensis
CCAATCTATTCTATGATTCTATGATTCTAACTGCACATGTACACCAGCCTCACCAGGGCTGAAGGGCCTTACGTGTTTGATGGTGGAGCATGGCGTTGAATCCCTCCCAGGTCATTTTTTTCTAGAAATGAATTTAAAAAAAAATATAAAAGAAAAGAAATACATTTAAACCTGAGATATCACAGCCAGAAACGTGTTTTCCATTTGGGAGTCATTGTGCTGTTTAAATAGAACATTTGTTGAGGTCATGATACATTACCATCTTGATACACTGCCCTCCAGGGAGGGGAAGCTGCGAGTGCCTAAACTCCTGGTTATAAGCCATAAAGTTACAGCAGACAAATAATAATGTGATACAGGTTATTAAAGCTACCTCACTTCCCCTGAACTGCTCCACGTATATTGTCTGTTTGTCAGCTCTGAATGAATGGATCTGTTTCTTGGTTTTAAGTGGGAAAAGGTGCATTTGATCTAGAACAGGGCCATTTATCTGTACTAAAAGGAGATTTCTTGACTAAAAAAATATTGAAACAATTTTCATCCTCCTGCCCCCTGTCTCCCACACTGAGTCATTCAGGGTGAATTTACTCAGGAAAATACTGGGATATTTTAGATAAATATTCATTAAAACTTAAGGGAAGCCAAGCATTAATTGGGAGGCTCTGGTCTTGCAGTCTGATTTACATGGCCAGACTTCAGAGCCGTGGCCTGTAGAAAGGGCACGTGGTTGTCACAGTTTGCAGTGCAGTACCTTGGGTGGCTAAGAATTAACCTGAGGTCGACCCACTCTGCTGGCCAGCAGCACATGTGCTGGTCTGAGTGTCTTGTTCCACTGAGTGTTTGAGCATGTGCAGTTGACAAGGTGGTAGGTATTAGTAGCTCACTAATGAGAAGAGATACAATTATGGCATTAATTACAGATTGTGAGAGGCTTGCCAGGTGAAGAGCTGTCTGGCTAGTGATGTTTTTGTCCTTTTAAACTGGATTGCAAGAGCTGAACGTATCGTATAAGGGATGTTCTCTTAATTTGAAAAAAAGAGTCAAATACTTCCATTTGTACTGGTAAGTGCAGTTGACAGGTAAGGTACTGAATCCTCACCTGCTCCTCTCCTGTTGTGCAGTGAATTTTGTGGCCCATTGCACTGAAGGGCTACTCATCTCTCAGTGTTTTTTCTACCCTCCAGAGCGAGGTGAAAGAAGCACAAACCAGCCTCATGGTAATGAAGGGAGCATCTCTGAAGCCTGTGTCGCTTTGCGAAAGGCTCCTGTGTGGATCAGAACGGGGTGGATGCTGGGGTGTTGCAGTCCTTTATTGTGGTTTTGATTATTAGCTTAAAAAGTTACTTTTCAGATACATCTGAATTTTTTTTTAGTGTAACAACATAAATTTCATTAGATTTACAAGGTGCTCTTTAGAAAGATGGTAATTTTAAAGATAGTCTGTCTGCTCCCACAAAGGACGTGGCTTTGTTACTACTGAGTTATGATGGCCTGATCTGCTGAAGCTAGGGAAAAAGGGGTTTCTAGTCTAGCTGTGCCAGCTGGAGGGGAACACAGTGGGAGCCTGAGATAACAGTTTCTTCCATGTTTATCATTCTGGTTATGCTGTAATAAACTTCTTCGGGTCACTTAGAGGCATGGCTAGATGTGAACTAGAGGGATTTTTATTACTCTTAATTCGGTCTTATTTTTTTTCTTTTTCTGGGGGACAGAAAAGTATTTAGGTGACTGTTACCTGCTTATTTCATGTCAATGTGACACTACCTTCTCTGCTTCTCCCCGTCCTTATTGCTGTCTGTTTCCAAGAGGAAACCTCAGACTTTTACAGTGTTTTCCTTAGTGATGTGGACACTGCACCCCATTACAGGCTACGCTTTCAGTCTCACTATTCATGTTTTTTTCATTTATATCTCTTGTGTTATCATCACAGATACATAAAACCAAAAATTATCTGGTCTTGCAGGTGTTTAATCTGTCTGAGTCACCAAGGTCATTACAATCTGAAACTGTTCTTGTGCCCAGATGGCTAGAGCTAGCCTTTACTCATCCAAATAAGGGTTTGGTTATTGTACAGATACTGATAAAACAAAGTGTAGTTGCATCCCCCAAAAGGGACACCAATATCTCACATGCAGTGTGTGGTTAGTTGTGACTGGGTTGCTTTTCTTTCCCTAATAAATAAGCTTTACGTTCAGATAACCTGAGTTTCATATTAGTTTTCATTGTGTTAATGACTTCTGTGCTGCCTGTAGTTTTGCAGTCCCTTTTTAAATGTTAGTCCTCCTGTAAATTGTGATGGAGAAGCAAAGGCTCACCTGGGAAGGAAAGGGAATAAGAAGATACTGAAGTGTGACATGGATGTCAGCATTGCTGCTGATGGCTGGCAGTGGCAGTTTTCCATCTTCATTCATAAGTGGCACTCTGAGCACACACATTCATAAACCTTAGTGAATAAAACGGCTTGGTTTGAATTTATTTTCGCATGTAAATCAGGAAAGAAGTGGAGTTTTTAAGCCAAACATGACATGAAAGGCCTTTTTCTCTGGTTTGTTATGGAACTAATTGAATATGACCTAACAGGTTTGGTTTTAAAAAGTAATTTTTGACTCCTCAAAGTATTTTCTTTTAAGTATCTGGGTGGTAAACTAATTCCAGACCTTCACTTCCGTCTGAACAGTCAAACACGATGCATTAGGTGAGAGGGGAGCCCTCATTTTTGTAAATAACAATTTCCAGCAACTCAGAATTCAAATAACACCGCAGTACAAGAAAGAGTTGGCTTTGCATCAAGGTTTTTAGTGTTTAACACCAATTTCTGTCTGAGCATATCTAGATTACTCTGCTGATTAAAATTTGTAAAACCTTCAAGGGGTAGTCAAATGTTATCTGTGTCTAATCTCTAGGTGCTGTCATGAGACTTCATAGCTTCTGAACAGAAAAAGACAAGGATAAATACCTAAGACAGAAGCTGGATTGGGGTTGAGAGTAAAAGGTCTCATTTCAATGGCTGAATTAGATAAACCTGAAATCTGTAAATTATTCTGCCAGCAGAGAAACAATGATGTCTTGATTATATTTTTAATATTGTAGAATTCAGTATCTTTTGTGTGCCGGTGTGAGGATGTGATGTGTATGCATGCTTTTATGCATGCTTATCTGAGTTATTTGCTAGCACTTGGCACAAACAGAACTTCCATTAATTTTAGTTCTCATCTTATGGGTGAAAGAACTTGGAAAAGAATGTGGAAAATTGATTAGAGAAAATATTTTTTATCCGTACTTGCTATTGTGTAGCACACCTTCAGAACACATTATAAACATATTCTTTCCACTCCCAAAGGGATACAGATCTTTTCTCTATTAAAATCTGATTTACAGCACAGGAATCAGATATTGCTTTATCTGATTTGACTCACCTGGCTGCTTGCTGATAACAGTTCTCACATCTAATAAATAAATAACAAAAAATCCAATAATGCCAGAACTACCCAGCATTCTTCATTAGGTCCTCAGTGGTGCTTTCATGGAAGGTGAATAAGAATGAAGGTAGAAATCAGCTGCACTACTCATTGAAGAAGATGTTGGAAGGTAATGGTGGGCTTTTCTAGGAAATGGTTCCTTTTCTAGGAAATTACTGTAGAAAATCATCTTGACAACTAATTTACTCTTCAGCCCTGTGGCCTTTGATATGCTGTATGTCATACCTGTACTGAAAACATTGGCACACATATATAAACTTTTTGTGCATGTGATTGTGCTTTCCAAATAATTTTCATGCAAATTTGCTTCTTTAGAGAGGAAGTTAAATTGCTGTAAAATGCTACCGTTCCAAAGAGCGCCACGGTCACTTCACTGCAAAAGGCAATAGCAATGACAACGGGAGCGAGACCTTTCCCTGACTGTAGCAACAGAGCATCCACTGACTACTAACCTCACAGGTAGATAAACAGGAGCCAAAGTCTGTTTGATACTGTTTACACTGTTAGTAAAATTGAAATGTTTGCTCTGTTTTCTTTCACTGGTTTACTTCATTGAGGGTTTTGTTGATGTTACGTTGTGAATGGAACAGAAGATTTTTATTTTAGGAGAATTCAGAGTCTAAAAGACAAAAGAAAATGACTACTTTAAAAAGAAAAAAAAAAAAGAGAATGAGGGACTGTTCTGGGGAAGGCTGGAAATTGAGATGGACAGGTATCTGTGTGCTAGTGAAGCTGTTTGAGTGAGCACTCTGTAACCTGTTCCATAACTGAGATAGTTTATATGGCACATTTTCCTGCCCCAGTTCATTCTGGCTGAGGCAAACTAAGCGGCACTCCCAGGAACAGCTCTGTTTTCAGTGGCAGAGTTAAAAGCTTCAGAGTTGGATTCCCCTCTCCTCTGCTTTCCTCTCCTTCCTTCCCATCTTATGTTCTTCACTTGGTAGAAGACTCCCAGTCTATCATCTGGGATCTATCTCCAGAGCTTCAGCGTTGTATTTTTTCCCTTATTCTTTGCAGTTCTCAGACCCTGGGTAGGGCAGGGTGGCAGAAATGGTGCTGCTGCTCCCAAAGCTTCGGGTGGTTTTGGCATTTGGTGAGCTATTTGCCTGGAGGAGTGCTGCTGTCTGCCTTCCAGGGTCACATAATTTATTACAAGGCGAGGCCTGCTGAAATACTTTTCCAATAAAGCAGATGTTCTGGTGGTGGCAGCCTGGCATCCCACTGGTTTACTGCAAGTCAGCAAAAGCAACAACAAGGGCGTTGCTTAGCATTGCATGAAATGATTTTGAACCAAACAGACCATTTGGCGTACGTTAAAGGAACGTGGAGCTCAGATGTGCTGGGCCCCTAAAGCTCTTATATGCATTTTTTTTCTCGAATAGCAGCTTGAAAACTCACTCAGACTTTGTGAAGATGCTCGAAATGGGGATTTGAGGTCACACATTCAGTCCATTTTCACAAATTTCAATGAATGTTTGGAATTAGTGGGAGGGAGATTTGGCTCCAGCTCTTCTTTATCGAGGTAGCAGGGTCCTGGCTTTCAGTTTGAAAAGGCTGCTTTAAGGTGATAAACAGATACGTTCTTCCAAATGACACTGTTGGGGCGACATTACTGCTGTAGGACTCCACTTATGGAGAGATTCATATGAGTGCCTTAGTTCTGAACTAGCTCAAACCACTTCCAGTGGTAAGTTTAGCCCAGCTGGATGGCTGTCGTTAATGGGACATAGGGAGTGTGTATATGATCCTTCCATACAGCAGTAATTGCCAGGAAGGGGTAGAATAAAAATATCTCCAAGAGACTTCACCAGCACAGCTGTGCACAGAGCGGATGGCTCTCCACAACCTAAGTAATACCATCCTGAGGTAAACTGGAGACACTTCTTTATGTCTAGCTACATTGCCATGGCACATTGCAACTGTGGAAACTAATTTCATTATTAATGTAGAGGTGAGAGTTGTCAAGAGAGCAAAATGCTGTTCGTTCCCTTGCATCCCCTACGTTACTTCAATCCTTCCTTCTGCTAATGGAAATGGAACCTGAGCTACGAGGAGATAGGAGCTCTGCTTCAGCAGGGCTTTGGCGCAGATAATCCTCGTCTCTCTGGTGGCAGTGGATTGATGAGAATACTAGAGGCACATGCATTGCAGAATCCCAGAACTGCCTCGATTGGAAGCCCTTTAAGATCATTGAGTCCAACCATGAACCCAACACTGACCAGTCCCTGACTAACCCATGTCCCTCAGCACTGTGTCTACACGACTCTTCAATCCCTCCAGGGATGGGGACTCACCCACTGCCCTGGGCAACCCCTTCCAATGCCTCAGAACCCTTTCAGCAAAGAAATTCTTCCTCACATCCCATCTAAACCTCCCTTGGTGCAACTTGAGGCCATTTCCAAAAGCAACCCACTGCTACTGAAGGATGTGTCTTGCAAAGACAGAGCACCTTTCTGGGGAAGAGAGAGACCTGCAGAGAGCCAGGGAGCTAACTACCATTTAGATAGGTGAGGGCCCCAAGAAATTGTGTGGATTTCAGCAATGGTTCTGAATTTTCACAGTGAGTGCAGGGGCAGAATTTGTCCAAGAAAGAGACCTTTGAGTTTATACTAAAGACATTTAACCCTAAAGGCAATCTCGTGAGTCAACCTATCCATGTGGATACTGGGAAATCATCTCATTTAGACAATGGCAGAGGCAAAGCTGAAACATAATGGTGTACCTGAATGAAAGTCAGTGAAGAATTGGCCAGAGTACTAATGCTCGTTTGTCATATCACTTGCAAATATACTTTGTTTTCATATTTAAATGCCCAGCATCAGCCATAATAAATGTAAATGTCACACTACTGAGAGATTCCCAAAAACAAGAAAGCTCTCTGAGGCACGTGGTGAGTTATTGCCAGTTCCCAACATCTCTGCAGAACCACAAAAGGGCAAGGACTGATAGGAGGACAAATCAGTCATGTCCGGGTAGTCTCCCAGAGTTAAAAAATGAGATGCACTTGTCTGTGGTGACTCAGGTAACGAACAGGGGTGCTATTTAGATTTCTGGGGGGTTGTTCAAGTAGGTAAGCATTACCAGTAAGAATTGACGCCTCCTTTCCAATTTGTTTACAGACCTTTTAGTTCTGTTTATTTTTTGGTGCATTCCACTGTATGTGATTGATCTCTTCTCCCCATAAACATGACACTGAGGGAAATTATTTCCTCTGCAATGATCTATTCCTGTAGCTTAATGGCAAACAGTTCTGGCTATTCCCTCTGTAGCGTCTCAATTCTTCATTCACTGCTTCTCCTCCCTTTTTAAACAGTTGTATCTGCGGGGCCCTCTCCCGATTTTTGCCTGTAGATGTTTGTGGAAAAGAGGAGGTAGATTTTTTCCTTGCCATTATATGAAACTCTGGAGGGGACAAAAGTCTGGTGGATGTCATCACTGACTTTGTTGCAGGCTTCTAAAAAGTTATGTTTTGGCTGTAAGTTGTTTATGGCATCCTGATGTGTAATGAGTAGGCTGTTAACTACTAACTATGTGAGTGTACTCTGGAACTATTAATTTTAGACGTACATACCAATTACAGACCACCAGCCAAATCTGTTGTTATCAGGTGAGTTGGAAAATACAGGTTTCTGATAGATTAATACATGTCTTGCGTAGAAGCAGCTGTAGCTTCTTCTGGGCAGTAAATACACATGGGGGAGTCAGGGCAACAGGAGGAAAGGGAAGAAAGAAGGCAGACAGAGTGGCAAAACTGGGATGTGAGGAGATGGCATTTGGGATTAGAAACAGGTTTTGGAGGGAAGAAAGGGCAGATAACATCAAAATGTGGGAAGAGAGGAGTACAGAGATTGAGAAAATGAGAACAGAGGTGGTTTAAGTAGACAGTTGACATCTTCCCTTTTGAAGCACTGAATTGAGACCAAAATTTTCTCAGTCCTGTTATTTCTCAGCTATTAGCAGTCTCCCTTGTTTTCCACTGCTGTGCAGGCATAATCACCTACTTCTACTGTCAGTTAACTGGTCAGCTCAAGTGATGCGGGGCTGTTGACAGGAGCTGCCTGGGTATTGATCCAACAGCAAAAGATGGCATTAGACATTTGATTTGAATACAGGAAGGAAAACTCTTTACGTGCACTCTTATCGCCACAAATTCAAGACTCTGAAACTGGGGAAAACTAGAAACAGAGAAATAAAATTAAGTAGTGTTTTTGGGCGTAATCACACTTATAGATTCAGGACACAGGTATCGTTCAGTGTCCCAGGTGTATTCTCTGGGAATGAGTCTGGAGCCATAGTTGAAGATACATACAACTTCAGCCTCTCCCACTGCAGAAGCTGAGACACTTGGGAGGAATAAGGTGAAGTCCTGCTGGAAGGTGGGATTTTCCTGTGGTTTAGGCAGTTGTCTGGAGTTTTGAATCTATGCAAGGACTTTAGCTACTTGCAAGTTTGCTGTTCATTTCTCTTGGCACTGTGACATTCCTGAGAGCTCTGCCTTGGTCTTGTAAAGCACAGGATACTCCAAAATGAAAGCTGTAGTATCAGCTTTAAGATACCCACTTTTGATGTTAATGTGTCTGTGCCTTTGCTCTGGAACAGTTTCACAGGTGCAATGGCATTATCAATTCTGTTGTAATGAGCAGCGTACAGGAGCCCGTGAGGAATTTAATATGCATGCATTCAGTGCAGTTTAGATCTGTGCAGTAAATAAGGCATAAAGCACTACAGAGTCATGGAATCATTCAGGTTGGAAAAGACCTCTAAGATCATCAAATCCAACCGTCAGCCCAGCACCACCACACCCACTAAACAATGTCCCTAAGCACCACAACTACACAACTCCTAAACATCTCCAGGGATGGGGACTCCACCACTTCCTGGGCAGCCTGTTGCAACGCTCAGTAAATCTTTCAGTGAATAAATTCTTCCTCATATCCAATCTAAACCTCCCCTGGGCACAACTTGAGGCCATTTCCTCTTGTCCTGTCGCTTGTTCCTTGGTTGAACAGACCCACCCCCACCTCTGTGCAATCTCCAGAGCTTCAGGTAGTTGTCAAGTATGTCAGTTAAGAGACTACTGAAACGTGTCTGGCCTGCTTTGTTAGTGTGACTGTGTAATTAAAGGGTAAAAGCCAAAGAACCTGAATGAAAATTTCACTGGTAAACTTTAATTCTGGCATCCCATTGCTCTCAATACAAGTATCAATATTATTAATTGATTAATATTATCAACGTCATTGTATCAATACAAGCCTACATCATTATGTGGTAGCTGACATTTAGTTTCTACATTTTGAAGCTTTTCCTCATTAAGAAAATATTGATAAAACCAATGAAACCTTTCAAACATGTCCAAGTGTTTTTGGTATATTTTAAGCAGGTGGTGATACATATCATAAAGGAAATAGTAAAGCCAAATAAATGGGGGTGGAATGGATGTCAAGAGATCTTACAATCTATATAGCTTTCCTATGGCATCACTCCTGAAAAACCTAAAAAAAGATAAAAAATCCACTTTTGTCAGCTTTCAGTGTTGGGAGTTCCTGCATAACAGCTTCTTCAGAAAGTCTACTGCAATTAGATATTTTCTGTTTTCCTTTCTGTGTTCTGCAGATACAGTATGTGATAAAGATATTCTCCTGCTGCTAAGCATTAGAACACGGCATTTGTAATCTAATTGCCAATAAGGAATCTCAGAATTGGACGTTTAGGTTTCCCAAGCGCAGGGCATAACTCTGTAATTTACCCAGGCACCAGCAATACCACTGTATCACCGCTGATTGGCATGCCACTTAATGATGCTGTTTATAAGACAATTTTCTAATCAGCTGCGTGAACACTCATCAGGAGTTTGCTTCTTGATTTCAAGCAGAGGAGTTGGAGAGAAAGATGGGGTTTGTTCTGCTTATAAAAACAAACTGGGGGAAAAAAAAGCAAGTTCTAAAGAGAAATATGAGGGTGGGTTGGTTTTGGTTTTTTTTTAATTTTATGAAGCATTGATACAGTACAAAAAAAAAGGCAAAACGCGATTATAGAGAGCTTTGAGATCATGAATCTGGATTATGTATTTAAAAGCTCAGTGTAGAATTAAAAACTGTGGCGTGAATGAGTCAGTATTCTTCAGGGTATTTCCTTCATGTATTTTAAAACTGGATGATGATAGTTTAAACATTATCATTCTGGTTTTTAACAGGTGTTATATTTCCAATCATCATTTAATAATAATTATGTAATTTGATATTGCAGATAATCTATTGGGTCTAGTCAGTTGAAGCTGAAGCATGGTCAGTTTCCCATTCATTTCACATGTCAAATTTGAGTTTTCATCCCAATAAATCACTCCCACTCAAAGAAAAATTAATTATTCCTTGCCTTCTTCCTACCCATTTCATTCTTTTGTTCTGTAATAGACAGAATAGCTTTAATTTTTAAAATGTTGTCTAAACCATGTGTAAACTGGGTCAAGTGTGTCTGGCATGGCAACAATTCAGTATATGACTTAAGAGGTTTTAACAAGATGAGCTTCAGTTAACTTACACAGTTTATTAATAGGTTTGATAAACTTAAATAAAGTATCTGTTTGTCATTTATCCCCAAGTGATCATTGTAAACCCCTTGTAAATACACCTTGCCATCCTGTGGTCTCTATATCCAATGTATGTTGAAGAATTCATTTTTTATGAAAACATTAGAGCTTAATACCGAGCTTGTGGAGTTAATAGGAGAATTGCACATTGACTTTAATATTAATATGTTGAACTGGAGGTGCCTCTGTCCCTTCCCTCACTGAACTAGGGTAATTAAAGCCCCTGATTCACCAGAAGATTTAAGCATCTGTGTTTTTTCATACATGTGACCAGTTCTGTGGAATATAAAGGGATTATTCAGTGGGTAAAGTTAAACATGTGCAGAAATACTTACTACAAGTCAGACTCTGCAGTGGGAGATATAACCTTCAAAAATGCCTGAAATGGCTTTTCTATATGTAAAATAAGGTGTTAGTGACTTTAATCTCAGTCTCCAGGGTTGGCTGTCAGTGCTGGTTCCTATTTGAATATCTCTTCTCACTCACCAATGCTATAAAGCTCCCTTTTCTAGCTCTGCACATTTTTTATGTATTGCTAGTTGGCTCTAGTAATTTACATGAAATCCTCCTGATTTTCCTGTTGAATGTCGGAGCGAAGTATGAAGACATGGTAAGACAAATGACTTTCACATATTTCTTACATCTGGCTTCTTCACCTGTAGTTCAACAGATGTGCTTTCCTACCAATACGACTGTCAGGTCCATGCATCAAGTAAATTTGTCATATGAGGATGGTGGAAAAAAGAGTTCTGGATATCTACCAGGATTTTTAAAACAATCTTCAAGCTTTCCTTAAAATAGCCAAAAGCATTAGAAGGTGGCACATGTCTGCATAGTAGTAAGAGAACAAAATGCTCTGGATAGAGTGAATCATCAGTGGGTATGAATAATTCTTTTAACAGTGTTAAAAATTTTGCCACATTTTAGTGGCTTTGCCTGCTCTATGTAAAGCAGGATTTTAAATCCACATTAAAGCCTTGCATGTGGAGCCAATGCAAGGTGCTCACTAGGGAACTGGGAAAATTTTCCACATCATGTCATGGGCTGGAATGTAGGGAATAACTAACAGCAACACAAATCTTAGTTATACTAGAATAATTAAATATCATTCCTTTTTTATTTTAAAACATGAAGGGTTGCTCTGTTTAACTTGTAACATTCCAAAAGCCTGCAAACTGGTGTTTTGGGGGTTTTTTTGGCAAGTGCAAATCAACAAACGCCGGCAATACCCTGACAGACAGCTTTCTGTTGTGAGCTTATGGAGAGATTTATATTGTTCATTTGCAACGTACAGTGGGAAGGTTGGTTGGTTCTTCAGAGCTGCTGCGTCCCACTTTCTCCATGCTGCTGCCTTTTGTCACCCTGTGTGTTCCTGTTAGTGTAGCTCTGGAACAGACCTGGGCCATTTCAGACTTGTCTTGGCTTTTTGGGAGCTGTCCTGCTTGTAATTAATTTTACATCCCACATATCTCAAGCAAACATTGTTGTCAGTGAATCTTTATAGATTAGCTTGTGTTCCTTTTAATGCCTCCACAATTACTTTAGTGTCCCAGCTGAAATCACCTCAGAAGAATTTTACTTGCTATTATGAAATTCACTTTTTCCAATTTATGCCATTCTCTTAACTTCCCAGGGTAATGATTCCCTAGATGTTTGACAGCCTTAGTTTTGCACCTGTGTTTCCTGAATTTCTCTGCCAATTTTGTGATCTATCTCCTCTGATGCAATTTTCAACAAATCCTGCAGAAATTACTAATAATGAAGACAGTCTTAAAAAAAAAAAGAAACAAGAAGCCACAAACAAACCCAGAAAACTTAATTGTCATCATGGCACAGCACCACTTGCTGACTCAGTCGGTAGCATACCAGGCTGGGGATCCAGCAGTAGGGCTGGAACACATCATTAACTCTCACTGGCATATTCTCTCTCTTCTCCTAATGTTTGTCTTGTTAACTCCTTGGGGCAGGGACTGTCTCCTACACTGGATCTGTACAGTGCACCCTGTCCTGCCTGCTAGTCACGTACTGCAGGGATAAACATATTTAATTGCAATTGGGAGATGACTTCTGGAGTTACGGTTGAAAGTTAATACCATGGAATGATTCCTGATTTTAAATAAATGCATATTCTGTATGTGTTAGAGGCTGCATCTGGGTTATTATCCTCAGAAATTGTACTGTGGAAAGAGAAGAGAATCATTGTTTAACATACAGTGCCATCTACAGAACAGGTTGTGCAGCCTCCACTTTGTACTTTATAAGATGGGGACAGACTTTTGAGCAGGGCCTGTAGTGATGGCTTTAAACTAAAAGAGAGGAGATTCAGACTGGATGTAAGGAATACAATTTTTACAGTGAGGGTGGTGAAACCCTGGCCCAGGTTGCCCAGAGAGATGGTAGAAGCCCCAACCCTGGAGACATTAAAGTTCAGGTTGGATGGGGCTCTGAGCAACCTGATCTGGTTGAAGATGTCCCTGCTTATGGCAGGGGGGGTGGGCAAAAAGACCTTTTAAGGGCCCTTCCACACC
>NW_010339072.1:12621-23999 GCF_000700745.2 Antrostomus carolinensis
TTTTTTTGTTTGGTTTTTTTTTTTTTTGCGGGGGGGGGGGCTGTTTCTTTTTTTTGTCACAGTACAATTGACATCCATGGCTAGAGAGTATTAGAAGTTTTTAGCAGATGCCTGCAGAATTGGAGGACGGGAGTTCCAAGAGTCCTGGGACCTCGCTGAGCTCTTCCTGATGTGCTGGGCTGCAGTTCTTGCTCTCTCAGCTGCTGCTCTTTGGGAAGCTGATTCTGTCACCCAAGGTACCTAGATGGGACATGGTCTGTATGCTCACGCACCTCAGCTGTTATCTACAATGTCTGTAGGCCTGGCTTCATCAACACTACCTGTTATTAAAATTCTCTCAGAAGCCTAAATTGTTGGATTTGTTGGGGATTTTTTTTTAATACAATTATTACATTAGGTAAAGGATCCTGTCAACCACCCTCTCTGTTAGGAGTCAGTTTAAATGTGGGGGAGAAGGGGAGGGTGTCCTCTCATGTTGTCACCTAAGCACGTGCTGTAGAGAAAACTGTTCCATAGCGGTTGTGTGTTTGTGTGGTTCACTGGTTGGAATGACAGTATTTGTGTTGCAGGGAGAGTTGGATCTAATCCCCCAAATCTTTAGAGTGCTCTTCAGATAAATGTTAATTCTGGAGAAAACTGGATATTATAATATTTTTTTTAAAGAAAGGAAAGGTGAAAAAACACACATATATCACTCCTTCCACTCTTAAGAATCCATTATTTATGTAATATAGCAAATTAAGTTACTGTAGTCACCACAGAACAAACTGTTGTCTGTCCCTTTTTTGTCCAGCTGATGAACATCGGCAGTTATTTGACCTTTAAGCTGTTAGTTCAGGACACGCTGTTTGGCATCTTCAAATTAGTGGGGATAAAAAAGAGAAATGAGAAGGGAGGGCTGACAATGAATTTTGACATCCAGGACAGATACAGAATAATTTTCTGGCAGGTGATCTTACAGAGGCAAAGGAGGAAGGGAAAGAAGAATGGGGTCTTTGTGGTTTTTCTATAGTTAGATGTGAAATTCAATGTATTTAAAGTAGCAGCAGAGATGGACTAGGAGGCTGAGTGTCTGAGACAGCTGAAGTTGAGCATTAAATAGAGTTTATGAGACTGCTCTGCCATTTCTCACCTGCACTGTCACAGTCAGCACATGTGAGTGTGTAGGTGAGTGGGGGTATATGTAAATAATAATTCCTCTTTATTTAATATACATTAAACCTGAAAAGGGACAGAAATATGAGTTAGCAGAGTGCTACAAAATGTGAAGGTAATTATGTAGTAGTTATCCTCAACATTTCCATCTTTAAAGTGGTTTTGAACTGCTTAAGTGCAGCAGTTACTGCAGACTGTGATTAGATAAATGGATGCAAATGGTAATTGTAAGTGATGAATGATTGATGATGGCTTTATATGTTTATCATTATATACCATCATCAAAACTTTCTTCCTCAGCAAGGAGACAAAATGATGATGTATCGAATATGAATTCAACCTGTAATATTTTAAAGAGTATACAGGGCCAATATCATAGGCTGGGATAACCACAGAGCTGTTACCTGAGTAACTGGTGAGCTTTGCCATTGATGTCAACCAGCTGAGCACCAAACTTCTTCCAGCTGACAATTAAGTGCAGCTGGGAAGGTGGGTTAATAGGAGAGGGCTTAAAAGTGCATGCGGGGCAGCTGAGCACTGCTGAGTGGTGGCTTTGGGTGGGGAGGATCTACTGATCCAGTGCTCCCGAGAAGAGGAGGTAATGCAATTTCTCTTTATTCTTCTCTTGCTTCTCATGGCTTCTGCCTTTCTTCTTAACTTTCCAGTGTCCTGTCTCCTCAAGTTAAAGTCAACCTTTATGAATTTCTTCTACCTTGTAGATGGTTAAGGTCTATGAGACATTTACAGTGCAGTGTTTGTCAGCTACGGGTGTGGATGTTGTACACCCCTCATTGTGAGAGCCATTTGGGACAGAACAAGTATGTTCGGATAACTGGAAGTTGATAGGAATAAGGAGACAAAGAAAGATGTCCCTAGAAAAGCAGGCTGGGATAAGAGGTTTGTATAATCTGAATGGTGCTATAGTTCAATTTGATTTGTCACCTGGTATTTGCTAATTATTAATCACAGTAACATCATTTGATAGTTAGATTAATTTAAAGGGATTTTTGTTGCAGCAGCTTGAGTTTAATATCAGCTCTTTGTGCACCATACAATGCAAAAACTAACCTGTGGTAATTAAATTACAGGCTAAGTCTTTATTCTACAGAAATTGTTCTATTCACCAAGGAAAAAATAAGCAGGATGGTACCAAAGAAAAGCCCCAGATCATTAGCAGCCTCTGCTCCCTGCTCCGTTCCTTTACATCACTTCACCTGCAGTGCTGAAATCTGTCTGTTATTTTTCCTGTGGCATTGTAGAACTGATAAAGAACTTGCCAGTTTTTCTGTCATGTGCCTGCCCTTGGGCTTGTATAAAAGAAATGAGTTAGGTTCTGTTTTGTTGACCTTTTAGATGCAAGGAAAATGGTAGTCCTGTTTGCTTACACATCAAACGCTGCCAGGCTAGCGTCTGCATTAACCTTTGTGGAACACCCTGATGGGATTGTTACCCTCACACCGGTGACACAGGTGCCAGAGAGAATGGAGAAGGGATAAATTGGAGGTGCCATGCAAAACAGCTCAGCTAAAGCCATTTTTCTCCTGCACTGAAGAAAAGGTATTCTGTATGTGTTCAAGTACTTAGCTGGTCTGTGAGTCCTGTAATTTGCTTAGCCAAACAGAACTTCAAAACAGATGGTTTCTAAATTTGGGAGAAAATAACCATTTCAGTGGGGTTTTTTTCCCTGTGCAGTCTGCAGTTATGCTTTAGTACTGAAATTATTTGAAAATTAAACCGGAAAATAAAATTGGGATCTTTACCAACAGAATACTAATTTCAGGAACATACAGTTTTTAGTATGTGTTAGGTTTTCATCTGCACATTTAGCCTAAGATTTGTTTATGCTCTGATTTAGTGTTTCTTGCTGCTTACTTGCATAAACACTACCAAATCAGTCAGTCAGAGTCACCAGTGTATTTAGCTCCCAGCTGCATTTGCTAATAAAAGGAAGAATGACAAGTTCCCTCCTTCACAGAGGAGGAAGTGGAGAAACATAAGGAAATAATTCACTGCACTTGCACAGCACCTGCTATCAGCAATCTAAATAGGCGCTTTGCCTAAAGTAAGTTACCTTACCTGGAAAACATCGTTGTTGCGAGGAACTGCTTCATTCCCAATCTCTTCATTGAGGAAACTGAGCCACAGAGCATTTGTTTGGTCTGAGATGGTAAGTGAAGCTAATCAAAAGGTAGGAATCCTGGTATCCTGGCCTTTGGGATTGTTCTTTATCCTGGTAGAAGTAAATTAGGACAAAGGAATTAATTGATTGATACTTAGTATTTTTTTACAGGTATTTAATATTATCTTATACAGTTACTACTTCCAAAGTGTATCTAGTAAAATTTTATTTAGATATACTGCCTTTCTCTTAGAACATATGGTCAACTGTTGGTCATTTTGGATGTGTCCGTCCCTGAAAGTAAAGAGGTTTTGTAGGTGTGAAAATGGAGTTAAATTCAGTTTCCTAAAAACTTAAGCACAGTATTTGGTCTCCACTTTAACAACCCTTAAACTGTTAGTGGTCTGTGTGAGAGGACCTGTGTACACTCAGGTAACCTTTGAGAGTACTCATTGCCAGAGAACTGAAACTATCTGAGTTGGGGACTACTAGAGGGAATTTTAGGGATATGACTCATTTGATTCAAGTCTTTGCTCACTCAAGCAGGCGTGCCGTGCAATGCCTGGCCAGACTTCATCGTGTAAGGCAGAGCTGGGCTGTGGAATTTGTTGCCACAGGATATGATACTGTGTGGACCACAGAGATAAATGGATTCAGGAAAAAACTTGGCAAATTAAGGAAGAGCAATCCAGTAAACACAGTGATGTAGTCTTGTCCTGATTTTTAGCTGGGACAAAGCTGGGTTTCTTTTTAGTAGCTAGAAAAGCGCTGGGATTTGGTTTCAGCTGGTTGTGAGACTGGTTGTGAGAGAAATGTTGATAACATATGTTATGACAATGTTTTCATTTGTTGCTGAAAGTCGAAGGACTTTGTCTGCAAGTGCAAGATCTCAGGGGGCAAGGAACATTTAAATGACTTGGCTCCATGGGCATTTGGCTCTGCCAAGGGGCTGTTCCATCTCCCGTCCCCCATGGGCAGGAGATCCATGAGGGGCTCTTCCTCTCTTGCTCTCTCTGGCTTTCGCTCGGGCTCTGGCTCTCCTGGGATTGTGGTTTCGGGTCGGGATTGTCGCTCCTCTGGGATCGTGATCTGGGAATGGGCCGGGCTTGGTTGGTGGGTGGTGAGCAATGGCACTGGGTGTCACTCATTTGCATATTTTATTACTATTATTATCATTATTATTTTAATATCATTATTATTATAAGTTTTACTTTATTTAAGTTATTAGAGTGTTCTTATCTCGCCCTACAAGCCTCCTTACCCTTGCTCCCCTCTTCTTCCCCCTGTTCCCTGGGTAGGGGGGGAGTGAGCGAGCAGCTGGATTTGGCTGCAGCCCAGTGCTGGCCGGGTGAAACCACCGCAAGTCTCTGCCTCAAGAAATCCCTAAGCTACAGGTCCTTTGAGGAAAGGTGTGCTGAGGGAAATACCACTCCATATTGCCCTGTCTTTAAAGTTCTTTCCTAAATGCCCATTCTGGACCATCACCTGATGCTCCTGTGTCAGTGTCCTACTGGGATAAATCCTGGAACGACAGCAGTGGCTGCTTTTGTGCTCTTTTGACCCTTAGAGTCCATAGCTGGTTTTCCTCCTGAGAGACCAGTTATATTCTTCCTTTTGGGCTTCTCTTCCAAGTTGTTTTGTCCTCTGCCCAGACTAGGGACTCATCATTTCAGCTTAAATTGACCTTTCTTGGACAGCGGACTAGAACCCTATGCCCTTCTTCAGAAAGCATTCCCTCGTACAACGTACTGCCTGTACCGTGGTGATAATACCTGAGCATCTCTGTTGAATACATCTAACCTGCCACATCTTTGTTAACATCTCCAGGCTCTTTCTGCTAGTGCAGTATTGGGCTGCTATGAAATACAGCCTTTGATTGCTTGCTAAATTGTCAAACTCTGTTGGCAATTGAGAATCTGCCTCAGCATTTTAATAGGCTTTGGCTGCAGAGGTTTCGGAGGAGGACTTTTGCGCCTTTACCTGAAAACCTGCTTTCTAGTTGGAGTTTCCAAAGGCGGCATTGTAGATCCGCAGGCATCAGGGGAAGTGAGTTTATGGGCCTGAAGTGTGGAGTCTCAAGCAGAGGAGGAGCTGACATCCCTTCTTATTCTGTCTTGAGTTTTCAGAATTTTTAACAGGGAAAACTGGGTTTGTTTGTTGGGATTTTTTTTAACAGAAAACTGGTGTGATGGTGGCTTCCCTTCCAGAGGCTGTGAAGTAAATACAGGTGGTGTAACAGGGTGTGCAGTTACAAGAGTGCCTGAAATCTAGAGCGGTAGGGTACAGGTACACATAACTGAAAGCAATAGCCATGTTATGCCTTAGGAAGCTGGTCTTTCATTAAACACTCCTGTTAAGCAGTGGTTACTGACCACAAGTGCATTCACAGCAGCTCACCTGACAGGTGGAAACTCTTTGCTGCTTTCCTTAAGCCCTCTTTGAAGAAACAATTAAATTGACTTTGACTTCTCTTCAGATTCATCCCATTTGTGTTGTCTCTGATGGGTCTGTAGTCCCTGCGGGCTCTGAGGGAATGCTTTTGGGCAGGATATCGCCGTGAACAGGGCTTCTGTCTAGCCCATGTTGCTTTTAGAGTTGTAGTGTTTATGTAAATCAGTTTTGGGACTGAAACTGCAGATTAGATGTTCCATGGGTACCTTCTTGGCATGTTGCATCACGGACTTGAAAGGTAAAACTACAGTATAATAGCCACTTGATGGTGCTTTCTAAAGGCTGTAATGTCTCTTTATTTTGCTGCAGATCTAGTAGCAGCTGGCAGGAGCATAAGGTTGCAAAATTCTTACCGCAGCCGTTCCAACTCTGTGGTTTTTATGCTGCTACATAACATTTATACACAGGGTGATGGGAAAGGAAGGTGAGTGAAACGTATTTGCACGTTTTAGTAACAAAAACCAACATTGATGGGTTGTATTTTAGTCTGTAAGAAATGTCACTCTTGGGGTTTCATCTGATGTTGTAATGTGCAGCTTGATTGGTCGTTCTTGTGGTCATTGACCTGTTGTGTAGTAACTAAAATTTCAAGAACCTGTTTGTCTTGAACTGCCTTGTCCTGAGTATACATCTAAATCTGTAAAATATTCAACTTCAAATACAGAAAGGTAATTTAAGTATGATATAGGAAGCAAAATGTGTTATTTTTCACATCTTTTTAAAAGATCCTGGTGGTATTTTAGCACCATTCCTCCAAGGAACATCAGATGGATGATATCCTTCACATCCGTATATGCAGCCATCACCATGCAAAACAAAACTCCTCTTCAGTCTGATTTTGTTTTTTTTCAATCAGATGCTTTGACTAAAGCATTACAGAGCTGATGTAGAAAGTAATTGAAGTAATATCCAACAAAGGGTTGTGAATTTTTTCCCATATGTCTCTTGGGTCTGGAATCTGTGCAGCCTGTTCTCTACAAGAAAAGTGTCCTGGTTTGTAGTTGGGCCAGAGCTGGTTCTTTTCAGCAGCTGGAACAGCGCTGGGGTTTGGGTTCAGCTGGGATTTGTTAGGAGAAGAACATCAATAAGATACCAACTTTTTCATTTGTGTCACTGGCAGTGAAGGACTTTGTGTTGGGCTACAAGTGCAAGATCTAAGGGATGAGGAATATTGCAGTGACTCAGCTCCATGGGCATTGGGCTCTGCCAAGGGGCTGTTCCATCTCCTGTCCCCCATGGGCAGGAGATCCATGAGGGGCTCTTCCTCTCTTGCTCTCTCTGGCTTTGGCTCAGGCTCTGGCTCTCCCGGGATTGTGGTTTCGGGTCGGGATTGTCGCTCCTCCGGGATCATTATCTGGGAACGGGATGGGTTTGGTCAGTGGGAGGTGAGCAATGGCACTGGGTACCACTCCTTTGTTTTTTATTACTATAATTATTATTTTAATATCATTATTATTGTAAGTTTTATTTTATTTGAATTATTAAATTGTTCAATCTCTGAGTCTCCTTACCTTTATCCCTTCAATTCTCTCCTGTTTTGAAGTAAGTTATACCTTGTTGCCCAAATTAAACCCCTGAGGGTAAACACCTAATCATCCCAGGTGACCAGGAGAGCAGTGATACCTTGAGCAGGTACAGTCTCTGGTCCAAAAATCATCCTTCTGATGTCACTTTGCCTTCTGCAATGTTATTTTGTGTTGTGTGAGTTGCACCGTCCGCATCCCATATTTGCCTGTTCTCTATACTTCTGTAAGCAAAATTTCTCTATCTTCCCACCATTTACAATCATATATTAGAAGAGACATAGCCCATGGCTTGAAAGCAACAAACACGAGTGGTTCTCAGTCTCGTGTCCTGGGCCTTACAGGCAGGTAGGCAAGCAGTGGGTCCTTTGTGGCAAGCAGTGGCAGTGCTGTGCTCAGCAGGATAGTGAAAAGTCTTGGAGTTCAGGAGTTGAGTTGCCCCAGTTGGGAGAATGCTAGGTAGTGAATGACATGAAATAAGTGTTTTTCCTCATGTGATAAATGAAAAGAAATTGATGGGAAGAGATGGTGCAGAAGCTCCTGCCCCTAACCAGTGGTTCAGCTAACATATGGTGCTAGCAGGAAATTTCCAAGCTGCTGATTGTATTGCTTCAGAAGAAGAAAAATCATCCCTTTGCTTGGAAATTCAATGTTTTGTCTTGGGAAGAAACATGCATTAAATCACGGTACTTAGTATTTTAGACCTTCTGCCTTGTCAGATCAAGGTTTACTGGGGCTACTGGAGGCTGATTCAAATCTATCGTTCCTGACATAGCCTGGAGATGACACTTTAGTCTCCATTGTCACTAATCTGGCTGGGAATGACAATCACAGTGATAATTACATGGGAACTCCAGAGCCTCAGAGGCAGATAAAACAGATTCTTCTTCATAGAGAATTTGCTTCTTGAAAAACCAAAGGCAACAAATCAAATTCTCCTGGGTGTAAGTGATGCAGGTCACCTGATCCAGTGGGATGACATTTCGTATCAAAGCAAAGCTAATCATTAGTAGAATTGTATTGCCTTGCATGTTTTAGTTTTGGAACACATACATATTCATTATTCTGTCTGCTCCTGAAAAAAATGAGCAATTGGTTATTACAGATAATGACTAAATACGTCCTGTTCTTCTGGAACTTGGATGAAATGCAGGCTCGGGTGCCAGCAGGGAGAGGGAATACTCTGCAAAACTGGATGCTGAGAAGGGCAACAGAGCTGGGGAAGGGTCTGGAGCACAAGTGTGCTGAGTTCCCGGCTGGAGAAAAGGAGGCTGAGGGGAGACCCTGTGGCTCTGCCCAAGTCCCTGCAAGGAAGGTGTAGAGAGGTGGGGGTGTTCAACCAAGGACCAAGTGACAGGACAAGAGGAAATGGGCTCCAGTTGTGCCAGGGGAGGTTTAAAGTGGATCTGAGGAAAAATTTCTTCACTGAAAGGGTTCTCAGGCACTGGAAGGGGCTGCCCAGGGAGGTGGCTGAGTCCCCATCCCTGGAGGGATTTTAAAGATGGGTAGATGAGGTGCTCAGAGAGATGGTTTAGTAGTGGACAGGTACAGCTGGACTCAATGATCTCAAAGGTCTTTTCCAACCAAATAATTCTATGATTCTATGGTGCTAAATTGAAAACTGCTATTTCACCTTGGAGCACATTGGCCTGAGATGGTTTTTGTTCAGCACTGGTTGTGTGTGACTACGCTGTGTTCCTCCAGAGCGAGTGCCCGGGCAGCAGCGTGTCATCCTACCTGACCACCGTGTCCTTAGCTACATGTAACATAATAGCATGCAGCGTGCAATGTCCACACCAGATGCAAACCCTCACAGATGGTTCTGATGTGAGGATGATCCAAAAGAGAGGGTTACTTGAATAATGGAACCATCCATAGTTAAAATGGAAAAGACACAAACACTCATTGGATATCTTTTGTGTTTCCATGCATATAGTCAGTCTTCAGGGATGAGGACAGTACTGCCCTGGGGAAATACTCTAGCTATGTCAGAACTGCCTAGATGAGAGGGAGGTTGTTCTTGCCTTTGAATTTGGTTGGGAGGTTACCAAAATTACAAACCAGGAAGAGGCGGCTTCTGGTGAGATCAGTGTGCCCTTTCCCATAATTACTCCTGGTTCTGGTTTAAGGCTCGTTCATCTCTCAAACCACTTGTACAGATTGTTACCAGCTTTTGGTTGGCTCTGTATTTTTTAAGCCCTAAATGAGTAAATGCATGTGCAAACATAGGTGCAGTGAGATGTTGCCTATTAAAAACTGAACTCATAAAAACCTGTTCTAAAAGTAAGAGACAATCAGCATCTTCTTTTATAGAGGAAAATCAATTTAAGAAGCAGCAACTCTGAATATAATTAAACATCATAACTCTGGTTTATATGTGTTTAACAGGTATAATAATACTTACCTAGTGTATCTCACAGGAGCCTTTTGAAGTTTAATTAATTAGTGTTTATAAAAGCACACTGAAATCCTAAAATGAGAAGAAACTCCAAGTACATTGTATTGTTACTGTTGTTTTATGAGCCATCTTGAGAAAAACCTGGTCCTTCCAGAGATCCAGAATGCGTTTTAGCATTCCATCATAACTTCACACTCACATACAGTTAGTTTCTTGTTGTTTTCCTAAGGCTGAACACTTAAGATCATAAGAATAAACACTTAAGGCTGTTGTTTGCCTAAACCCCAAAATATGTATTTTAAGGAAAGCAACTTCTAATGTTAGGTAAATACCATTTCTTTCCTAAACTTTTTTTTTTTAATTTAATTTCCTGAGAAGTTGTCATAAATCAGAAGTGCTTAAGTAACTGACCGCCAATCTCAGTGACAGTATTAACATGAACTCCAACTCTGCGGTATTGTGGTATTCAGGGCAGCTTCTTAACTGGTGAGAAGACTCTTAGAAGTCTTGGGGTAGGTCTCAGTAGTTTATATTTCATGGTTGGGCTGGACAGGGCTCTGAGCAACCTGATGTAGTTGAAGATGTCCCTGCTCACTGCAGGGGGGTTGGACTAGATGACCATTAAAGGTCCCTTCCCACCCAAACCATTCTGTGATTTCCTCATGACAGCAAATGAGTCTAGCAGCTTGTTGGTGTTCAAAACAAAAATATTTTGCAGGAAAAATAAGCAGACAGCTGCAGAACCTCAGTCTGCAGTAGGAATGGAGATCTGGGGGGTGAGAGGGGTCCCCAGAAAGGATGGCATCACAGCTGGATCATTAGTTGTTTTAAAGATGGATTATTAATCAGTTCTGAAATTAGACCATCTCTTTAGTTAACTAGAGAATTTAAAACCTTTCTGTCTGTTTAGGGGAGCAGGGCAGAGATGTCAGGCTGGCCTAGATGTAGAGTGAATTTTGACTTGTGTTGGGTAGATGCACCCGAACTGGCCAGTTTAAAGCTTAGGGTCACTGGCATCCTTTAAGTGCTGCAGAATCTGCTGATGAATCTGTACAGAAGCCAACGGTGTTTTTCCTGCCTGGGTCACTGGATGCGCTGTGTAACCGTGGCAGACAACCACACTCGACGTAGGTTTGCTTCTCCTCCCATCTCCTTGCTGCCTTGGTTCCTTTGACTGGTAGTTTTTTCAGGATTGGGAAGATTGTATGGTTTTTGTTTGTACAGTGCCCAGCACAATGCAGTCTGAGGGCAGTGACTGGTAATTAAAACCCTGCTTAATAAGTTGACAGAATGGTTACGTTAATAGCCTGTAACAGGAGGGTTAATAGCCTGTAAATCCCTCCTGCACAGGACTGGGTCGTTCTTAACCTGAATTCTTGGACTTGTGGCATTTTGATCTTGCATGTTTTCTCACTGTATAGAAAACACAGTAGCTGTTGGTCAGTTTTTGAAGTATGTCAGCTCCATTGGTTTCACAAAGCTGGACTGAGGTATTTGTTTCTCTGTCTTGCTAAATTTACAAGCTCCTTTGCCTTTTCAAGTGAAACTCTTAAGATCTTGTAATCAAACCACAGACAGTTAACTTGTTCTTTATTTAATCTACAGTGTTAGCATGGGCTGTACTTCCAAATCTGTACAATTTAAATTCAGGGGGGAGGAACTGATATTGAATATTTTAGGTTGTAGTTTTGGCTTTAGACATATAGAATCATAGGATGTTGTGAGTTGGAAG
>NW_010339073.1:0-6792 GCF_000700745.2 Antrostomus carolinensis
GCTGTGCGAGACCGTGTCGAATGCCTTACTGGTCCTCACTCACTAGTATTCCTCAACTTCCACAAGAATGTAAGTTTGCAAGAAAAAAATGCTATGTCAACATTTCTCATGGTCTCAACTTTTTATGTTCTAAATCCCTCTCTCACAGTTTTTCTTACCACAATGCTGATAAGTCACTGGCATGTGGTCTAGGGGACAATGGGTGTGATCTGTGGCTTTTGTGACCACTTTGTATGTACTTGAAGAAGTCCATGGTTGTTGTCACCATGCCCCCTCCCTTAGATCCTTATCCCTTATGCACCTGCGTGCCTTTTGCTTCTTGCTATAAAACTGGACTGCTGGTTCTCTGGAATGGAGAAGAGCCTTTTCCTGTGGTTTTATATATTTTATAGCCAGGAACTCCAGGTAATACTACGACAGAATGAAATAACAGTAGGAAAAAGCCCCATGGTTGTGTATTTTTAAACTGCTGCATACAAGAGAACAATGCTGGGTATAAGGCAGTGTAATTGTTGAACAATAACAGCACATACTTTCTTTGCCTGGATCCTGATAATAGTTACTATGGAAATATAAATTAAATAATTGGCAATATGTTGAACTATAAATATTCTTGTAGTTATTGGCTGAAGTGCCCACTTTTTAAAGCAAAATAATTTTGCATTAGATGTAAACGAAATAAATATTTGTCTGAAACACAACACAAGAGACCTCCTATCATCTTTACTGAGCTGCTCTCTGGACAGTACTCCCAGACCTGAATGAGAAGATACATTGATTTTTGCAGAAAAGACAAAATCTCGCTCTCCTTCCTTAACCTCTCCTTGGCTTATTCCTTTCTATCATTTTTTCTTTCTTCTTTATTTTCTCTTTTTGTTGCCTTTTTTGATTATTTTTCTGTTAGATGGTTTCCTTTGTTCTCTTTGACCTCCTTTTCTCAAATATCATTCCTTTACTCTTGTCATAGAAACTTTGTGGAGTTAAACTGCAAAGTTGGTAAAATGGAGAATTATTTCTGTGCACACTTGCCTGAGTTTAATTGCTTTTGCTTGGCAGTCCCTTTAAATCTCCTTCCTGTGTTAGACTTCCTTCCTTTGCCATTAGTGGCTTGATCTTCATAACCTTCTTCTCTAGCCCTGCTAGTTCTCTCCCAAAAAAATGGATGCTTCAAAGTACCGTTGACCTTCTTTGACTATGGATTGATTATGCTGTGCTTTCCAGAAAAACATGTCACCCAAGAGCCAGAAGATGATAACCTTTGGTTGCAATCAGTGTGATTCTCTTGTGTTTACACTGACGTAAATTGTAAATAATCTCACTGAAGTCAGTGAGTCAACTCTGTGTATTGATGTATATCTGAAATGAGAATCAGACCTCATATGTTATTATCTCTATATATTATTAAAAGCTTCCAACAGACCCACTGCAGTATAAACTCTGCACATGGCAGCTGTAATACCTGTGGGCATAATGGCTACTTATAAAAGTTAACTGGAACTAAGTGTCTAAATAAGGGCAGGTTCTTTGAAGATCAGATATAGTTTTCCATTGCTTCACTTTGTTATCACTATTGCAAAGCAACACTGTGATTGCTATCAGTTGTAAAAAGGTACATGACTTTGCTTTTATAGATTAAGTGCTCAGAACAGGAGTGACACTCGGCAGTATGCTGACCATTTCACTTTCTTATGGCAGCACTCTGTGATATCTTTATAACATGTTAGCTTAAATAAAACACATTTGGCTTGTCAAATTGCCACTATTTGTATACATATAAACTACCATACATATAAGCTACACACATGCTTTGTGCTGGCCTAAAAGACTCGAAATGCAGCCACATACTCAATACTTAACACTGACTACATGGGCAGAAATCATGACTTTGTACCTCCTATTTGTTAAAACAGGTAAAATTATTTCATCAGAACT
The DNA here is from genome assembly GCF_000700745.2 of Antrostomus carolinensis. NCBI lineage: Eukaryota > Metazoa > Chordata > Aves > Caprimulgiformes > Caprimulgidae > Antrostomus > Antrostomus carolinensis. The sequence goes on from NW_010339073.1 coordinate 1,933, forward strand.
TCCCTGCTGGTGTGTGTGCCCATAGGTACATACACACATACAAAAGCACATGCATCCTTTACAAGGATTTTGTTATTTACTTCAGTGAGAGTAACATCTTATTTGTGTGAAGGTAAACTTATGGCAGCCAGGAAATAAATTATAGTTTCTTGCCCTTTGACTACCCAACCTATGCCTATGCCAATGTATCTCTCTTGGGAACACCTGCAACCTATGGGCCCTCCAAAATATGCCTGAAAGTGTTTCAAATCATCCTCTCAGACAAACATTTCCTCTTTCTTCAACATGGCAGGATTTCAACATCCAAATAACATTATATTTTTGCCTAACAGGTACAATAATTTATTTTTGTTGTACCTCAAACCCTATCATGAACTTTATTGCACTTGCTAATAGGCAACTTTGAATCTTTGTCTTCAAAGCAGATAGCGTCATGTACGAGACTGTATACTACAAATACATCAGTAGCTACTTTATAGTTAAATGTTTTGAGATTTACAGGATTAAAATGTCACTATTTGACACTTCAAGAACTGGATTTCATGTCCAAATTTAACAAATTAATTCTTCAGAGGACAATTGAATTACTAGACTATTGAATTTGATACTCAGTGACTGCTACAGCAGAAACAATTAAAATGAGCCTGCTGGAGCAATTAAGTATTAAGAAATGAACAACTGTAATCCCTAAAACTTTCAAACATCAAACATGCATTTATTGTTAAAAAATCTCAGATAATATTTATCAATATTTAGACATAAACTTTAAACATAAACAGAAACTATTTCCAATTATTTTCATAAAATGTCTTTTTACAGAAATGCAGTCAGAATCTCCTATAATCATAGGCAAATAAACATCCTTAAATCTTTTTAATTTTACGGTACTATGAATTTTCTCTGGGTTTTGAAAGTGAAGGTAGGCATGTCAGTAAATGTTTTTAAGCTTCCACCTTATCTGAATTAGGGCTATCAAAAACCTGGATGTAACAATTCTAGTTGCAAATTCATGATGAAAGGAAATTCCTGTGGAAGTGAGAGGTACATAGCTACATTTGGGTATATTTAGATAGAGCTTTTCACTGGACTGGAAGACTCAGGAGCAGTAGTTAGCCTTTGTATTAAGTGATCTAGAATGCCGTCTGCATTGAGTGGTGATGGTGAACGTGGTTAGGAAATACCTTGAATTACCATGTTAACTGTAAGTAGTTGGTTGCTGGTGTTGCAGATGTTAACATACGATGTTCCAAGAGCTTGCATGTGTTTTAGGAACCAGTTAAAATCAGTATTAAACTTACGATGCCTTTTCAGTGATGAGAGTATAGTCTTTGAAAGACTCAACACTGGTAAACTTACCTGTCGTGATTTGAGTTTTTTGAAAGCTTCAAAATGCAATTATCACAATGAGAGACTCTCTTTTCTCTGAAATTCTGTTAACTGATGAAACAATGGAATTTAAGTTAAAATTTTGATAAAAGGAAGAAAACTCAGTTTCCAGCTGCAGTGTCGCTGGGTGTGAGGGCTGTGTCTCTGCGCATACCTGGCACACTTAGGCATCATTTATCCAGGAGCTCCTCAGTTAGTCCCTACACAGGAGAGACAAATGGCTCCATGGGTTTATCTGATACAAATACTTACTTGAAAGATGGTGATTGACTGAACTCCAGAACAAAGTGTTTGACTAATCCTTACAGGATCTCTCCATGTGGGAATTTTGGACAGCTGCTTTCCCTCCTGCTGTGCTTAGTCCAATTCCTAGACAATATTTTTGTACTTAAGATGTGATTAACTCCCTAGGTGAAGAAACTGGCAGTCCAAGGGACTTCCCCAAATAGTTTCTGCCATAGAATTGACCAAACTCTATATAGATTATTTTAAATAGTCAGTAGCAACTGTTCCTGAAGATGCAGAAATGGTAACACAGGACAGTATTTTGTAAATTGTTAAGATGGGACATTTTAAACACAGAATGCAAGACAATAGCAATGGCTTATGCAAATGCTGGAATAGTCCCATAAGACTATGACCCCACTGAATTATAAGAATTCACTGGTACAGTTCAAAGAATCTCATTTGATAAAGCTGAAGCTGTCAGTGCAAGGGACGTTTGTAAGAAAGACTCCCATCACCATCTGGACAATGACTGGCCATCCCATTCAGGAAATCTAATTACATGCATAAACATATCCTTATGTAAAAGATCTTAATAAATTGGGATTTTTAAAAATACTCTGTCCATTATTACCTGTGCAAAACAATAGGTGGGCCATTCAGTACACTCCCTTCTATAGGCCTTGTGGATAGTGCATATATTCAGAATATTATTTCACATTAAGGTGTGAACCTGGTACTTGCAGTGCTTAAAAGCACATTTTCTTACCTTTCATCTGGTATTTTCTGTGCTATGTTTTAAGAAGAATCCAGACAGAGTCAGACCTCAGTGTACCTGCTTACAAATTCTGAAGCAACTTCCACAGCTAAGAATATACATACATAAATATCTCCTGGCCAACAGAAGAATGAAGAGCAGTCTTCAAAGGAGTTTTAAATTCCAGTAACATTGGAGCTTTGCAGATACCCTTAAAACATCAGAATGCATTGTTTAAAATGAGCAAGAGGAAGTCCTTTAAGAAAGCAAAGTTTGTATGGGATTGCAATGCCAGGAAGGCAAATGGCATGAAATCTTAAGATTTATTGCAAACACCAGTCATGAAAAAGACTTTCTTAATTCTCCTCCATGACAAATATATCAGGATAGTAGGTGCAAAGTCTAGAATAGGAAAGGGAGCAGAAAAAGACTACATGAGTCTCTCTTTAAACAGAGCAGAAGGGAATTCTAAGCCAAAGAATAAATATAACAGTTCCCCACAAACTCTTGTGAAGGAGTCTGAATCTGAGATTCCAAAATTATCTTATAATAGCCAAAGATAGTTCATATATCTGTCAATACTGCAGAAATAAAGGTAACATTAATGGAGCTTTGCAAATATTCCAGTTCCTAAAGGTTGTTGGCTTCTGTATGCCAACAGTTTCTTTGTTAGTTTTACTGTAGACATTATTTTATTTACTTGAGACATGATATATGACTATATGTTGCCATTTTACACACGAAGATTTTACAAAAAGTACAAAAGATTAATCACAGCAATGCCTACAACTTCTGTTTCCTTATTGAATTTATTAACAATGATCTTCAAGAATATTTAGGTAAGCTACTTGCCAATAGCAGAAAGAAAAATAAGAGGAAAGAAAAGGAAGGAATGTCTTCATTAGAAAATAAAAAGTAATTATTTCAGTGCATTCTATTATCTTCTTTCATTATCAGTGATTGCTCCTCTTCAACTGGTTCATTTAACTTTTAGTTTTAATCACTCCTTTTATCAAATTTCATTTATCTAGACATAATCATGTAAATTATAATCAGTAAATCAGGTAAAAAGTAATAATGAAGTTACTTTATTTTATTCTCCATGCAATACAATGATATAGCTTTATCAGGGAAGGAAAATGGAAGCATTACCTGATATATCAGTGGTACGTTTATACATGCAACAAAGCATGAGACAGGGGTTTGGGTCACAAATTTGGTTTTTCCTATACAAACCAAGAGAGTCTGAAAGAATTGGCTAGACTTGGCTCAGCCCACAGCTGTGCACCCGCAAAAGTTTGGAAGAATGAGCGTAGGATTGCATTTCTTCATGTGTGCACATGCATGGGTACATATGTACATAACAGAACACAGGCAATAAAAAGTTCTGTGAGTGTTAAGATGCTATGCTAATTTCGTGACTTCTTTAAAAAAAAAAAAAATTCTGTCAGTCAAATGCCTAAAGGAATTTCATCCAGCTATTTTAGCAGTCCCAGTGACTGGACTTAAGAACTGGTCCTGAGGACCCTGTTCTCCCAATATCTAGACAGTCTATGAATATAGCTCTCCACTTGTGAATACTCAGGAATGTGATGTACCAATCCTGGATCATTCCATGCCTAGAAATTCAAGTACTGGAAAGTCTATCAAAAACAAATACAAAAGGAAGACTGGTAGACTCAAAAAAATGTTTCTTTTGAGATCTGAGATACAAATATGTAGCCAATATTTTTAAAAAATGTGTAGAATTTATGCATCTGTAATACCTATATTTTGTAATGAGCAGCAGAATTGTTCATGATCATTTCATACCTATCTGCCTCTGTTTTACAATCACACGCTGATGTATAATAGTTGCATGAGGCATAAAAATGGCACTTCTGAATAAATGTTTTCAGAAAACAAGCAGTGAAAAATAGGCAAAGAAAATTATTATGGCAGTGCAAAATAAACCCCATAGTAGCATCTAGAGAACAATGTTGACAATTATCCCCTTTAAGAGAACATTAAGTTTAACTGAAATAGCAGTCGCTTAGTCTTAAAATTATATTCAGCTCACATACACACATTACATAGGAATATCTATTCAAAGAATAAAAAAGGCCAGCTACAAGTTTTCAGAACAAAATATTTTCAATTTTCTTCACAGAAACTGGTCAAGTATATTTGAACTTTTTCAGTAAAACTGTTCATCAAACTTTAGTAAAAAAAAAAATCTATTATTAATTTCCGGCTTTGTTCAGTGAATTAACTTTTTTATGAATACACATTTAAAATTTAAACTTTACTTTGGTATTTAGAATGCAGGCCAAGAAAGAATAAAATAATTTTAAGTTTCTAAAAACAAGCACAAGCTTATAAAGAGTCACTTTTAACTCTTTTACTCCTATCAGATATTACATTTTCCTCTTTACTTTCCAAGTGTAGTCTCATATTTATAGTATATTTCTACACATAAATTTTTATTTCAATCCTGCTAGTGGCAGGGATGC
>NW_010339073.1:6811-33738 GCF_000700745.2 Antrostomus carolinensis
TGGAAACATTTTGCCAAAATAGCCTAAAAAGTTTCTCTGCCTTGGAACTCCTGACACACCCTGATAATCATGAGAAAATCAATTTGCTTGTGAAAATCCAGGAGACTTCACTGCACACCATAAAGAGATGTTTAATGCCTTCTAGGGCTGTCAGAAATATTCACCAGAGCATATTTCAGCCCAGTTCTTAAAATCATTTAATATCTGTACTTCTGAGACTCACTTGCTGGGAAAAACGTGTGGCTGCTTTGATAAAGCTTTAGTAATATTGCTCTTCTGATGATGAAAGTGTGGAACAGAATTCCTGTCTTTTTCTGCAGTTGTTGCTATGAACAAAAGATCTGAATTTCAAGGTCAGCTCCAGTAAGTCTCTACATAGTCCTCAGATGATACAACTTTTTCTCCTACTGTCTTTTACTATCCTGGGTGTCCAAATGCTAACATAATTGTGAAAATGTTTTCTTCTGGTCAATTCATTTAATTTTTTTTCAATTAATCCATCTTGTGCTAAGATTCAAATACATGATGAAAACCAGGAAAGGCTGTTCAAACCAGTAATTCTTAAAAATAATAATCTGTCACAGGAATATAATGTATTACTCCATTAGAAAGCAGCACATCTGTTAAGTAAATAGTCTAGGTTTCCTGCCTACCATTCAGTGAAGACAATGCAAAGATCCTTTTTTATACCAGCAGTCTTTGAACTAGGCCACAGACCTAGACAAGCTGTATAAGCACTGGATATACATTCACCGTTGATCTCTCTTCACTATGTTCCTCATAAATAATTTCCAGTAGTTCCACTTTTTCATCTTATTCGGGACCATAAACAAAGCATCATCCTTGACTCACATCTATCTTTGGCCCCAAGGCTATATCTAAATACTTCTTTCTATGTAGAAATATCCAATACAGGTCTCATTCAACCTGTATTGGATTTCACCTAGTTGAAATTCTTGCCCAAACTGCCTGAACACACTTACATGAAAATTCCAGGCAGGATGTAAATTCTTGCCCAAACTCTCATCATTCCGTATTTCAGTTATTGCGGTACCTGTTTCTTTGGTCTCAAGGAATGCAGTTTTGTTCTGCTCATATCCATTGAGATTACCACTGCAAAAATAAAATTTCAGCCTGATCCTTCTGCCCTTTCACTCCTCAGTTTTTTCACTAGCAGGTTCTTCTCTTCAGACTCAAACATAATTTAGTCATCTCCATATTCAAGGTCATTCTCCATTTCACTCTCTTGACAGTATCAAAATGCATTTACTGATTTCCTTGTGACTTGTGACCCACTAGCCACCCAGTCAAAAATGCCTCTTAACTTTTACACCCAGGGTCTTTATTCTTTATCGCTCTTCACGCTTGAGAAGACTTTCCAATAACTGTCTTCAAACCTCCTTCATCCTTGTACTTCAAATTCCCATTTAAATCCTCCTGCGACATTTAGAGTTAGTCCTGCTTAACACCTTCAGTTACTGCTGTCTAAACATGTCCTTGCATTCTCCTGTCTGTGTCATATGTTGTCTTTTGTTTTAACTTCAGATTGTAAATACTCTAGCACAGACACATTTTTGTCCCACCTTTTCAGACATTACCATTCTATCCATGAATGTGAGCTAAAGTATAGAAGTTAAAGTTATTGATATCGGATCATGTCAGTTGCTGCATACAACACATAGTAAATCTGAAATTTTATTTATAATGGAAAGCTTTATTTTTGTATTCTTTTTTCATGTATCTCTTTTCTCTAACTTCTCTCCATAGCTTTTATTCACATTTTTATCACTTTCATTTAGGAAGTTCTCTTCTGTCTATTCCACCATTATTACCCTGTGCTTATTTCCTCATCTGTCTCAGATCAGTCTTAGTTTATGCCTCTATTACATTTACATACCTTCTTCTTTCTCTCTCTTCTAATGCCTCTCTCTCTCCTTCTCCCTCTTATCTTCTTTTTCCATTTCTTTTGGAAGATTTAACAGCTACATCCACATAAATGGAAAGAAATTGAAGCTATTCTTGACCTTAATACAAAAATGGACATTCAGAAATAAACAAGCTATTTTTGCAATGCCTGTTTCACTAAGTGGTCTGCAGTATATGTACTGGGATCCAGTTTCTCTGCCAGTCTCACCTGATCAAAATGCAGACTATCTCATCCTGTAGCTTTTGATCTCCAAAGAGTCAAGTATGGAAAAGCAGAAACAATTGCATGCTGGTAAGTACACTATAAAACAGACTTCTGAGAGGGAGGACCAATTGGTTCAAGTCTATTTCTTTTTGCAGGTGTGAAGTGGGTTACCATGGTATTATAAAAGGTGCAGTATTTTATTTTTCTGAGAGTTATTGTGTTTAGGCAGATGTAGGATACTTCATGAAACCCCATCCTACCCCATCTATTTTCCTAGTTTTGTTTCAGTCTAAATTTATTTATTTCAGTAGAGACAAACTGAGTAGAGAATTAGAATTTTTTTTTTCCTTTGGAAAAAGGAATGTACTTTTTTCTCGTTTAAGACTAAAAGCAAGATATTTTCTCTACAGTATTTTTAACAATAAACTAGAAGTCTCTGCTATTTTGCCAAGATAGACTTTAAGATGATCATAGGATGCTTCCTGCCTCCAAACTGCTCAGAACTCAATAGCTAGCTGACACTTTTCAGTTAATTTAGTTAAAAACACCATTCTTATTGAAAAAGCCACTTGAACAGATTTTTTAAAACCTAATAATGGTATCAAGCTATCAGATCAGATGAAGAATGAGGCTATACAATGTTTTTCCTGCTCATTAATTTTTTTTCAGTTTTTACCTGAAAGAATTTGAAATTGCAGTTATAATATGTGATCAGAAGGACCATTGTGGGGGGATACTGAGAGCTGAGACACAAGCATTAGAGCATGTAAAGTAGCTAAGAAAGTGGTAGTGGAGGAGTGTTTAATCGAAACAGCACAAGAAATCTGCAGAAAAACAGGCTTTTTTAATGCTGGTGCTCACAAAAGAGCTTTTTCTTTCTGTAATATCATCTACTGTGGTCTGTAGGGGGCTTGATCTCTAACAGATGACTGCTGGTAATTCACTGTGATGGTTTAAAATGTCAACCTTTTGTTTGTTTCCTTGCTTCTGTTGAAGGTTACCACTCCCATAGCAAAGGCATTAAAAAGCAGCCTGTTCCCACATCAGCCACTCCAATGCACAGGGCTTCCAACAGCCTAAACTGCTTCTGAAAGGATGCTGAAACACTGGTTTGCAAACCAGACCAGCTAGGGCAAGCTGGCTGCTTCCCAGCAGCCAGTGTGGCTGCTGTGACAACCTCCAGTGGAAGGTTATTCTCCTCTGCAGGACCATTGTGTCCTGAACCACTGCAACACCTTGCTCAGTGAACATGACTCAGTCTGTAGACCACATCTACCACAACAGAAATTGCTCTGTGGTCAAGGTGTTTGTTATACTGGTTGCTGTATATTTTGTCACAGTATACTCCCATACAAAACAGTACAAAAGAAGAAAAGGAAAATGACATAAAATGTACTGGAAAGGATTCACAGTGTGTGCTGCTGTGTAAATCAGGACTGTGATTACAGAGTGTCATGAGAACATAAAACCAGTGCAGGTCACCATAATAATGATGCTGCCTGTTCTTTAATTGCTCTGCTTTACATTGATTCAGAAAGTTATTGAATTGTGCTGCATTGTGAAGTTCTGCAAAGCTGTTAGACTTTGTTTTACATCAATTAACGTACCCGAAACACTCTCTCTGTTAAGAGTCACCATGTGCCCAAGAACCTTCAGTGCCACTTACGGCCCCTGGAGGACATTTCTGCATTCTTTCACCCTTGTGATGCCACCTCTCACTGCTGCCTGCACAGCTCTCTCCACTCCTTTCTGGCTATAGGGGAGAACACGTAGGGGGTGATGGGTACTTGCTAGGATGTTTCAGGGTCCTGCTTTGTAGATTTGCCATGCTCCTGGGTAAGCAACGCTGTGTCATTATGTAGCTAACCTTAGAAATGCCTGTCTCCAAGCAGGTTAAGGCAACCACAACTCAACATAATTTCCAAGGCAAATTGCCTACTGCATTATTTGATCTGAATAGCACAAATATAAAAGCTCTTGAATGCTAAAAAGGCTTTCACAACATTTTAAAGAATTGCTAATTTGAAACACAAGTTTGGAAAATTTTTTCTTACAAAATAAAGGCTCTCCATTGCCAGCATGCTGACAGTTTAAGTGAGTTTCCTCTTGTGGCAGTTTATTGTTAGTGGCATTAATGATTGCTGATCCACCAGTCAATATGCAGAACATATTTCTCTTCCAAAGTGTCAGCCACATAAAAGTTTGGCTCACGTAGGAATTTTTACAGTAAACAGGAAACAAACAAACAAACAAACAAACAAACTACTGTGTACCCACCTTATATCTCACTTTAGAAAAGCCAATATACAAAAAACCTAAACAATATCCAGTACTGGATATTAATTCATAACCAGAGTTAATTTAAAGAGAGTTATTTTCTTCCATATTATTTTAAATTAAATCACTATGAAGAAAATAGCTTACTCATCAGATAACCCTTTTTGTCACCCAGAGGAGAAATAGAAACTGTCTTAATCTCTATGCCATCTATTGAAAGCTTGAAAATATTTGCCCTTAATTCTGTAGGTATTTTTGTAGCCCAGCAGTGAATGTCTGCATCACAACATACCTAATTCTTCATGCTTTTTCTCAAGCCATGATGGGTCCTTCCCTTAGCTCTGGAAGTCCTATATCTTGTCACAGGTCTTCTGCCCCACTCTGAGTCCAAGGCTGCAGTACTCCTGCCCTGCTAACACTGTAATAAGGTTGCAGCCATGGTTGTCCATCATCCCTACCATGGTGTGACAGGGAACATGGCAGCCCAACTCGATACTGTCAAACACAGGAATCTGACCAAAATAATGTTCTCGTTTGTAGCAAACACACACAACCATCAAGCAAAGGAGAGGAAAACTGGAGCCATTATTTGTAGGAGCTCATATTTTTCTTTTTTGATCATTAGAATAAGTAATACTTTAATATTTGTTATACTCTCTTGCACCACAGGACATTAAATCATGCATGTGGTTAGTTGATAAGAAATTATGAACAAAATACATATTTAGAGAAGAACAGAACCCACTTTTCCTAACTGAAAATCTGCATCACATGCTTCAGTGATGGAAAATGTGTTGCACTATCCCTGCTTTTAGTTAATGTGGCAAAAAGCAGAAGCTTTGGAGATAATCTACCTCTTGTTAAGGAAAAAAAAAATTTAAAAAATCACTCATCCCAGATGACTGGGGGAGTCAAATTTTGCAAAGCTAGCTTTAATCTTGAGGCAATCACTTTTCACCTTTTGACTACTCTGTGCTGTCCTAGTTTACATCTCCCTAGGCCTCTAGTCCATCTGTCCTATAGGTGAATCTATCCCTGCCATCTGTCATTTGTGACTTTTTTTTTTTAAGTTGTGGTATATATAGGAAGAGTGAGAAAAACAGACATAAGCAAATTCTAGTTGATCTTTCCTTACCGGAGAATCAAGAATAACTTTATTACTTCCTGCTTTCTGTAAATAATAGAGAGAAACAAATGAGAAACATTAATTCTCTTGTTCTGCAAAGACATATTCTTGAGCATAGTAAATTCATTGTTAAAACACCAGCTTGGAAAGGGAAACAAAAATGGCACTTGCAATATTTAATTATTTATTTTCTTGTATTGATCCTGTCACCACCAGAAACTTGTTTAGTGCATTCCAAAATTTTACTTTTTCTTTTGTGTTTTTTTTTCTGCTAGGAGCCTTTCCCAGACATCAATGGGGAGTGACTTAAATGCATAAATCTGAAATAAAAAAGAAGAAAAGCTTCCATGTCAGTCCCCAGGCTCCTCGCTTGATATTCTCTAGCCCCCTCTAAGCTGGCCATCACTGCCACCAGTAGTGAAAGTTAGAAGCACAATGTTGCTGATGCTAGAACCTCTGTGTCAATTGTTGTAATATCCAGTGCCCTTAGGATGAGAAAAATTCTCCAAGCTGCAAGCCATTAATGCCACTGTTAAGTGTTCTCCTCCAAAAGCCATTGACAGAAAAAAAGAGAGTGCTCTTCCTATACTCAATAAAAATAAAATACAGTATACAGAAAATTCAGGTAATTGCAAGAACACAGAGGCAATTTTAAAATATGATTTAACCTCTTGGGCATTGAGCCTAAGTTCAAAGCAAGAACTGTGAGTCATCTGAGTATGTAATTTCAAAGGATTTGTCAAAAATAATGTATAGAAGTGGGTACATGTGAGGTTCTGTTTATGTAAACTCTCAAACACACATAATCAAATCTTGTTTGAAAATTATATAGGAATGGATATTCTAAGATTTCCAGATTTCATAGTCTTTTTTGAGGTGTTCATAGCTTCTCTCCTATCTGGTACTTCCACTCAATATCTTGCTCAGAATCAAAAACTAGATTCAAAAAAAAAAAAAAAGGAAGAATTAAGAAACACCTGAAAATACTTCTCCTGTTATCTATGCCTTCCTATGATGATCTTCATTTTTGTTTTCATTTTCTAAATTACCACAAGCAGGAAAGAATAGACATGCTAATATCTTTAGAGTATCTGTAGTCACTTTGAGCATAACATAGTCTCAGGTTATCTCCTTTCACAGGAAAAGCTTCAGGATGGAGTGGTGGAAGAATATAGCAAGAGAATCCATCACACTGCAGGTGAGAGATACATGGAGTTGTTATTACCTATCCTGACTGAGATTTAAGTATACTTGTTGGATGCACAGCAACTTATTATGCCACAGTACATTGGTCATTAGAAAAGTCTGATTTTGGAAAAACAGTGAAATTGCTTTCATGTTCCTCCAGCAATATAAGGCTTACTGCTGTCATAAATTGTATGTATCTGAGCCTTTGCTTAAATCAATCAGTGGCCATTTCAGTTATTTTAAACACTGATATAAATCAAAACTGCTTTTATCTACAGCCAATGCTATAGACATAATGTTGATAAGCACAGTGCACAATCTAGATTGAATAACACTGATTCCTTCCTCCCATTTTTAATCTTCCTTCAGAAAAGAATCAAATGATAGTTCCTGTTCTAAAAACAGTAAATACAATAAGGTGCATTAAGAAAGCTTTTGTGAGAATATCTTTATGATTTATTAAATAAGGCATGCCTTGATCTGGAATACTGAAGAATAATAATAATAATAATGCACTTACAAACATAGGAATTTGCTATTAATGAAATGTATATATTAGAAATTAATGAAATTAATGAACAATGTGATTATATAATGCAATATGAAGTTGCAAAAAGACATTAATTGAGGGATAAAGGCTGTGTCTCCAACATTCCGCCCCCACCTAGTAGGCCTGGATTGGGCAAGAACTTGGGAGGCGACACAGACAGGACAGCTGACCCAAATTGACCAAAGGGATATTCCATACCATATGACATCTGCTCAGAAATAAAAGCTAGGAAACAGAGGGGGAAGGTGGGGCATTCATTATCTACAATGTGTGTCTTCTGGTGCAACCAGTATGTGTAGTGAAGCCCTGCTTCCCAGGAAGTGGCTGGACATTGCCTGCTGATGGGAAGTAGAAAATAAATATTTTGGTTTTCCTTTGTTTCTGAGCACAGCCCTTGCTTTTTACCTCTATTAAATTGCATTTATCTTGATCCATGAGGTTGGTTGGTTGGGTTTTTTTCCATCTTATTTTCTCCCTATTCTTGGATGAAGAGGGAGCAATGGATGTGTAAAAAACATTATGATCAATAACAAATCATGGTAAAAGACTCCTAAATAGGTATAATTGCAGTATTTGAATCTATATGGAAGAACAATCAATTATTAGATATATTTATGATATGAATAATCTGCCCCAGTGCTATTCAGGAAAAAATTTACTTTTCCAATATGTTACTGGCTGAAATTCTCTTGCTTTAAAATTAACTGAAATTTTCAAAATCAATTATTACCCACCAACTGCTTTGCAGGCCAGATGTCTTAGGGAAAAGAAAACATCCATGCTATTCTGATAAATCAGGCAGTAAGTGTAGGACTGACAGATCTGATGGAAGCCATCATGATTAGCCTCATCTATATTTCCTTGTTTATTACAGCCATTTTCTCTTTCAAGAAAATACTCCCATCTGCCTGCAGCATAGCTTAGAGCTAGAGTAAAAAATCTGTTTGTTCTCACCATACACAAGTAGACAACTCAACTATCATTACACTGAACAGACATGGAGAAGAGAAACTCAAAATGTCACACCAACAATGCCTCAGTTCCTGTAAATCATTTTAAACTGGACTTGTGCACACATCAAAAATAGCCAGTTAGGGGGCTTATGTCACCATTTTAAACCACATCCTTGTTGCTTCTACTTATTTCTATCCTGTGTGTAACTGGATAGCTCAGTCACTGTAGTGCCAGTGTATAACAACGATTTACAATGGCATTGTGTCATTTTATCTAGGTACCTCAGGCCAGAAAGCTAACAAAATTCACGGGAGAGGAACAAAGGGGAAATCTCTTTAAGATCCACCTGATACCGCCTTCAGGAGGGGTGTTTGGTAGGCTATGCTTATTATCCATTCCAGTCCTGTGACCCCTGTGGATTTGAGAGCATCATAGGAGAGCAGCAAAAGACCACAGGTATCTTTGTAAGGACTCAATCACCTTTGTAGACCCAGGGCCTTCTAACTTTCTTGCAGTTCATGTTCTCCTCCTCTACAGCTCACGGGAGCATGGCTTTAGCATTCCTGTCTACCAAGACACATTACCTCCCTTGAAGGTGCTGCTTTCCCTAGCCATCTGTGAATCCAGTATGTCTGCAGCACTCTAGGACTCCCTTTTTCCAGCTCCTTCACCACTTTCAATTCTCCAACACAGCAACTATATCTGTCCTGTATTTGTATTCTGAGACATGTACAAAGCCTTGGTCTTCTGCTTTGATATACAAAACTACCTGCACACACACTTAATTTTTCCCTTCCAATTATTTACATATAATTAGCTTTTCAATCCTGATAGTTAAGACTTCGGTTATTTGTTTCTTTCTCCAGCCATATCTCTCTTAAATTGTTTTAGTCCACTTTTTTCCCAGAGGTAGCTGATCACACTACCCAAATCTACCCAAATTGCATTGGCTAAAGTGATTGTGCTTTTCCTTCTGTTCTAAATATTTCAGCTACAAGTGAACTCAATTTGCTTAGAAGCTAAAATTCTTAGATTAATACTTTAAAATTATGCTTATTCAAACCTGCATGTTCTTTTGATCAATTTCCAGCCTAACTGAGTCTAAGAAAATAGTGAAAAAGGGATGGTAAAGGTTAGATCCCATTCCTTGACCAAAAAATCCCTCTCAGCCTATGTATTGATCCTGACCAGGAGCTCATGATCCACATAGAAGTTAACCTGAACAGGCACAGGCCTGCCAAGTGTTGTGCAAATCCTTGCCCACACGATGAGCTCAGCTCACTGTAGCAAAGCCACTTGTGTGGCCTTGCCTTTACCTAACAAGTGCAGCAAGAAGTTTTCATGAGAACATCCTTTACAAATAGAGTTGTTCTCTTGTAAGGAAATTGTATAATAGCTTGAATGGCTAAAAGGGAGAGCTCCTCCCCATGGGCACGATCTCTGCAGTGTAGGAAAATCCATCTGGGCTCTGTCCGATGCTGCACAAATACAGGCCGCCCAGCATCTGAAGGGACATACGATTTACTAACTATCTATCTCTTCACATTCTATTTTATTGAAGCAGTTATCTTATTAAGCCATTTGTTGTCAAGTTTTTCTCATCAAGATGCAGAAAGGATCCTGCACTGTCTCTCTCTCTTTCTTCACCTCCTGCCTGACACAGCCAGTGCAGAACACCCTGTTACTCCAAGCCTCCAAAAAATCCTAGATTACTGGTTCAATGCCTTTTTCCCATGAAATATCTCTTACCAGTTCCAAACTTTAGCTTTGCTTTCCAGTTGTCATAGTCTAAACACTATGAGATACTCCATCGTTTTACATAATTCAATAGCCAGAAGTAATTAGTATTTTTATATGACCAAATTTTGTGTCCCTTTATCATATTTCAGAATAAGCTTTTGTATGGAGTTTTATTTTAGGAAGACTGAAAACTCACAATTTCTTACAAAAAAATACATGAAGCATTTCCTTGAGTATGAAAGATGACTCATTTTCAAATATTGTTTTATTCTGTAACATTATTTGGGAAGTAACCAGCAACAAATGGATACTAACTGTCAGAGTATAGTTTCTGCTGGATTGGCTTTCACTAATTTGAATAACTCTGGTACCTACTGAAGCCAAATGGAGCTTCAAATGTTCAAACCCTTGAAAAATCAGGCCACATCTAAGGACAGGGTAGCATCTTTTGCTTACTGTATTTGCTTGCTTCTTTAATTCATACAGGATATAGCAACATCTTTAAAGATACTCTGTAGATTTTCTGGTGATTAGTTCCCTGATCACAGTATTTCCTCAGGTCATATGTCAACCACCAACTAGATTTGAAGTGGCAGTACAGGGGAGACAAGTAGTAGAAATATGTGGCAATGTTTGGCATCCATAAAAACCACTTTAATACAAGTGGTTCAAAAGTATAGGAAGATTTGTTAAATAATTTAAAGAATTCTCAGGTATTAGGTACAGGACATCCTTTCATCAAAAAGTTTTAACCCCAGGACTGAATATTCTCTGATTATTTTTAATGCAAACCTGGAGAGTGTTAGGACAGCTGCAGTGCTTCTGGAATTGTTTTATAATCTCACTTTGGAAATTGTAGAATACCTCAGCTTAATCATAATTTTTTTATCTTACTGGAAATTATGAGGTTATTCTAACCTCTTATCTTGATATATCATATTGGTGTCAGGATAGCATGTGGAAAAAAAGTCCTTGTCAAATATACCTTCCAATTTTTTTCATCAAATTTAGAGCAAAATACTACAATGTCTAAGGATACTGCTATGAAACACACACTTCAATTTCTGTTTGCTTCTTTAATGAACTAAACTTTCATATGTTATTTACTTGAAGACAAAGTTATGATTGATGTCAGTCATTCTCAGATTGGGTGTAGCACTTCAAATATCTCCTGTTGCAATGCTTTGGCATCTATTGACACTGATGTTCACCTGATAAATATGACCTCTGAACACCACCACAAAATACAATAAGCCCTGTGGAAAGCCAAAGAAACTTGCTACTGGAAAAGTTGTGTCTGTGCCTTCATATGGTATAAAAAATGAATTAAGAGAACTCTGCATTGATGAGTACAGAAGCCCTGCATATCAGCAGTCATTAGTTAATAAAAAATTCTGAGTTTTGTTTCGAGCCCGTTGGAAGCTGGATGACAGAAGAAGTTATGACAGCAGGAAGAGAAGCTGTCAAAGGAGCACCAATGTGTAATGAGAGAAGACATTTCAGAAAATAGAATATGGCTCCGTTTCTGCTTGTCAGGATTCATTGAGGCTGAATAGCTCTGAATTCACTGCTCAAAATGGACAGTGTACACTGAAGACTAGTAGCAACCAGCCGTTCTTCAAACTACAAAACCGTCTCGGAAAGGAATGCATGTCCAAGCACTTCCAGAGTATGGCATCTGGTTACATAAGCCTGCTCTCTCACAGTGATTAGTGTGATTGTCAAGCATTTACCAGTACCGGCACTTTGGCCCATTTACGGTGGCAAATGTTTATTATCGAAACCTGATTTCTTCCATTTTTCTAGTATGTGCTGAAAAAGGAGTAAATGCTTCCATTTTTTGGCTTGCAAAATCAGTGTGTCCCTTGGAGTAAATTAATTACTGGGAAAATAGGAAAACATGAAAAGAAATACATGGAACACTCCTTAAATCTGGACAGCTATAGATTACTATATATGTCAGGAAAGTGCCTTTTCAGTTAAATATAACATAGATACAATTTGGTTTTGCACTGTGTCTTTCAAGAAGAAATCAAGAAAATACATGTTATCTTATATCTAGAATTCTTTGAAAGACCTCTCTAGTGAATCAGAGCTAGAGATTCTTGGAAGCTGAATGTCTACAAGAAAACATATAAGACGCTTTTTTCTGGAAGGAAACCTTGGAGGTTAATTGGCCCAATGTGCTGAATGACATTTTACAGATACAGAACAAGATGCATGTCCTAAATACACTGATACAAGATAGTTCCTTCCCAAAGCTCACATACAAACTTGCAAAAGCTTTTTACCTTACATAAAATTGTTTACAATCTGAGTTCTACTACAAAAGTTACTGAGAGAGAAAGTGCAAAACTCATGCTGATTTTTTATATTGACCAAGCTCTACTGGAGAGGAAGCCCCTCTTCATTAGGCCAGAACCACACCTAGAGGCACATGCAACGTGCAAAATCAGCTATAACCCTGCTAGTTCAGTGCTCCCACAAAGCTTTAGAAAGACCTCCACAGAGCTACATGGGAATTTGGATTTGGCAGCTAAAGGTAGATAAGGACCTCATCTTGATTAAAAGGCATACTGCAATCACATTGAATCCCAGCATAGCCTTCTTCCACTCCGTGGAGAGAAAAAAGATATGGAAGCAGCCCAAGCACTCTGGGGAGTCCACAGATTTCTTCTTTCTAACAAGAAGTAAAGGAAAGGGTAGACTCATACACTGCAAAGACTGGGTGAAGATTTGTGTAGCCATATGCTCTCTTTCCTCAGTGATAAATGAACATAAGCAAGCAACTGTTTTGTTTGAGGGAGGAGTAGTTGTGATTACTTTGGATTTGGAATAATTTTAAAGAATAAACAAAAGGGTCCATAGAAGAGAGTTAGCAGTAAATAATAAACCACAAAGGATTAAAAGTTCAGAAAATAACCTGTTGGAAGTTAGCACATATCTTATAAGAAGCCTATACCTGCCCAGGAAAATCTCCAGAGCTCTTCATGAGCTGGTCCTAGAAATGGCCAGATGCTCCAACATGAAGAGTGATGTGGTGAAGTGTGAATCCCACCCCTCTGAGTGATTTGGAATTCTACATTTAGAGGTACAGCTCTGACACAGCCCTGCCAAGTAACCTTGACTCAGGCTGCTGAGGAAACTGTGAAGATGTGAGAAAGAGCACTGAGAAGGTATGTAGAGCAGGAGCAGGTAAGGAAGGTAAAATTGTACACACAGGGATGTCGAGACAGGTTGTTAGCAGCTCAAGGACAAAAGTTTAAAAGAAAAAGCATGAACCTTGGAGGGTATAAAATCTTAACGGGAAAACCAGAGATTTGGAAAAGAGTTACTTGCCACCACTGAGGATGTGTTCCAGGGAGAAGTGAAGTCCAGGTCTTCCCCACATGACTAATGACCAGTGACAGCTGTGGTGAGATCACTAACACGTAGCTATGTTAGTAATCATTGCTATCTTGTACTTGTGTTAGCCGCTAAACATCAATTTTATACTTGTAAATTGTGTATATCCTATTTGCAGAGTCTCTTTGCATATGGTAAAAGGTGCCTGAACAAAGTGACCTGGAAAATTACAACTGACACAAAAAAAAAATGAGCAATAAAGGAAAACTTAGGAAAAGGAATAGGCACAACTGAAAACAAAGTAAATGAAATATGACCCCGAAGAGGAGATGGATGCGTGCCCACAACCTATTTAGCAAAAGCTACCAAGAGAGAGATTGTTGTGACTTCCTGCTGCGCAAGATCTCTGCAATACATGATATTTATTTAAAAATAAGTTTGCCCCATCAGGAGGAGGATTTCCAATGAACACCAATAATATCAAATAAAATCAGCAACGCATTTCAGCTTTTCATATACATGAATTGTTAATCTGACATTAGCGATGTCTGTACTGGAGTTGCAGACTGAAATCATTGTAGCTTACACGTTACTAACTAACTAGTCTGAATATTGGTGGCAGTCTAACCACAGCAGAAAAGGGTTTTCTTCCAGTAAAAGCAGTCAAATTCTACCTACTTCCATATGCTGAGCACCATGATACTACAGCCAGGCTTTTGCAAATGTGTGAATAAAGCCTGCACTGGTGTATGTGCCCTGCAAATATACAGTTTTGTTCAAAGAAGGGGACAAAGATCACCAAAAAAAGTCACTTAAACCAGACCACTGGATGCAGCCAAGAATGTTGCTGATCAACAGAAGGCGGCCATCAGGAAAGGCTTTTGAGACAGACTGCTGGAGCACTGCAGAAAACGACTCCAAGGAGTGAGTGCCACAGTAGTAGAGACCCAGATGCCCCTTCCTGGCCCAAACCTGTGGCAGAGGAAGGAGTCAGGCTGTTATACACTTTTAGAAACTTTTCTGGAAAGGGGCAGCATTAAGCTAGGGTAAATCTTGGGTTGCAGCCTTAAGCAAAAGGCTTTGTAGGATCATTGATATCAAGAAGAAAATAATAATGATCAACAATTCTTAGTACTAAAAGAAACTATGCAAGTAAGATGAAGAACAAATGGAAGTCAGAGAAGAGCTAGAATGATTACTGAAGCCAGGTTAGTTGAAACTGGTCCAGACAGTATGATTTCCTTAAAAAATAAAAAGCAACAAAGAAAACCCAAACAAAAAAACCAAGCCACCAAACCCAGAAAACACCACACCAAACCAATATATCCTACTTCATTTTTAATAATTGCCCATTTTCTCTTCACTATTAAGCTAATTGGATTGTTTCTGCATGATGATTAGCCACAGTTCTTTCATTTCCATCTTTGGAACCGGGTCTGTCTTAAAGGGTATTCTCCAAATGCCTTCCAGCCAAAGCTGGGAAGCAGTGCTCCTTCCTTGTTCTCATTGACTCGTCAGCCCTCTCTGGCACTGCTTTGTTGAATTCCCATGTTTTCATTTAGTCCTTTCTCACATCTTGTATGTTACAACCTGTTGACCTCTTTAGCTAGTTGGATAGAATGATGAAATACCCTGGAAACAGTAAATGTATTGTTTTAGTGATAATCACTGTCTAGCACTTTCTACTAAGAAGGAAATGAAGTAATAATAGAACTGTTTTCACTGTAAAATGAACCTGTTTTCTGAGACGAGTTTGATTCTCTTTGGCAAGCAGGCAGGAAGAAATATACTCATTTTAATTTGGGTTCTCATGAAATAAGGAGAAGTTTTTGAGAGGAACCATAATTTATGTTTTTCTCTCTTCCATTGTTCTCTGTCATTCCTCACTCACTGTTTCAATTCTTGTTAATCTGTCACTTAACATTTTTTTCCCTCTGGAATGACAGCAGGTCACACTGCTTACACTGGCTAGGCAGATGCTTAACCTAGAGTCTGAGCATATCAGCTTCTGAACTGCACAGCCTGTACCAACGTGGTATCTGTCCTTGACACCAGATCTTTGGCATTAATGTATGTAGGCGACAAGCTCGTTAGTAAGTCAGATGATGCAGAAGTTATACAATTCAAGTAACAGCTAAAAAGCTAATATTACCTCCTGAAAATAATAAAAAAAATAATTCTGGTTACTGTGTAAATAGTTGTGTGGTAATTAAAATCAAGTCAGGTTCCTGCAGCAATATTTAAATGGTTAAAATCTGCCTATGAACCCAGAAATACTGAAAAATACTCACAGTTTAGCCTGATTTTTTGAACAATACTAAACAGGAGCCAAATTATTTCCATTAAGTTGTCTAGAGCACCAGCATAAATGCAGCTTTTACTGTGGGAGATGATACAATGTCTTCATAAGGCTTTGTTGTCCTAGAGCAGCCTCAGAGGAACAGTTTGCAGGGCTGAAACTGAAAAGTTGCAGTTAACTTCCCTACCCCAGCATACAAGCCACCAGGAAGAATGAGGTTACTTCCCTGCCAGCATTCAAGCTGCAAGAGTAGCTGCATTAATTTCATCCTAAATTTTCTGCTCGTAAATCCAGACAATTCTATTATGCCATCCTGAGTCCTGATTCCCCACTTTCACTCCTGATAAGTCCATCCAATGCCAGCTTGGCAATATCTTAAACAAGTCTTAACATTTCTTAAAAGAACTGAAGAAGACAAAATCATCCCAAGCTCTTCTGAGGGGCTCTTTTGATGAATTGCAAGTGATTATATGAGATATAGAAGAATTTAAAGCAAAAGGTTCAAATCCACACTCAGAGAAACTTTAGATCAGGAAGGATTCCAGCATATACAGTGACTTTATTGTAGATTAATACAGTTTGAACACAGAGATTTCAGCTGAGCCACAACCAGAGTGGTCGATGATACCACATTCACATAGATATGGGGTTATATCCCTCTGATTCAGCACTGTAAGTATTTACAATATAAACATCTGCAATTGTGTGGACTTGTAAATTTTACTGTTTACAGAAGGTCGATACATTCTTCTGCAATGCGGCTCCCCTCATCCTAAAATATGCACATACAATAGATCGGACAACTTAAGCCTTGCACGTGCATTTTTCTCTACCAACTATCATCACAGGAGCCAAGGCTGACTACATCAGATATAGCAGTCTACATTACCTGTCTCTAAAACCAGGTGTGATTAACTCCATCCTGGTGTCCATGGAACATCTTAAGGACATCTATTGTATCCATTCAAAAACCTGACATCTCTGTCAATGAAGAATAAGAGGTGGATTTGCATAATGGTTTTGTTTTGCATTTCCAATTGGCGAGCAGAATGCTTCAGGTTTTTCCTTGCCTATGCCAAGTCCAACCAGCACTATCTGCGTGCCATGGGCAAAACACACTGTCCTAGCTTACTGCCAGTTGTGAAACATGTGAATGGAATGTTTTCAGACTTCAGAGAAGGTACAGTGTGAATCTCAAACAGCAAAGATTTGGCATAGTTCTTGTTTTATCCCAGTTCATTCTCTCCTCCTGAGGCTCAAGTAGGTTGTCAGCCTTCAAGTGGGATGAGATTCATTTAAAGACTGTGACACTGCAGGTGTCAGAAAAATCATAGCTTCTACTTGAAACCAACATTTTTAATTACATTTGGCATTCCCCTGCATATTGCTGTCACTTCTCTACCACTGATGGTAATAGGCTAGGGAATGTCCAGCATAATTAAAAAAATTCATTTCTAATATATTCCATGACTTTTATGTACCTTTGAAGCTTAGGGCTCCTGTACTGAGAAAAGTAGAAAGGAAACTATAGGACTCTGACACCTCAAACACCACTTACAAAGTAAGATCCTGCCCAGGTGCTCCCAAAAAATGATTGCCAAAACAAAGCATCAGGAAGCAGCTGACTTTATTCTTCTACCCTTCTACAGAGCCTGGGTCCTCTTCTAGTAGTGGCTGCTTAATTGATCAAATCTACTTTTGAAACCAGGACTGGAGGAGAGGTAGTGGCATTGGTGCTGCTCTCTACATTCTTCAGAATAGCACTGTGGTTAGGTCACTCACCTAGAAAGTGGAAAATGCATTTTAGGCTGTCTTCCAGCTGACAGGTTTCAAACTTCCCCAGAAGACAAACACAGCCATAGGTTAAATTTGCTGTTCACCCCTCCTGCCAAAGCAGAGACCATATAAAACCAAGGCAGCAAGAGTCATGGGATCAAAAGCTCAGCAAGTGAGGAAGATGTGACCTTGTGATTAGGGCACTCATTTAGGATAGGGTAGGAATGAGAGGTCCTGATCAAAACTAAACAATTACTGACATTTTTAAGTACAAATGTCTCCGGCGTGTACGACACCAAGTAGCAAATGCTGTCAGGTGTCTGCTGTCCTAATAATATAATGGTTCAAATGCTAAAACTTAGAAGTGAAATGAACAAACAAATTTGTTCCACCACGCTCTTGAAAGATTTATATCATATGTGTAAGTGATTCTCAATCCCCCTAGGTTTATATCCACAAAACTAGATAAATACTCCTACTCTTTTTTTTTTTTTTTCATCTGCTTTGGGGGAGCGTTTTCATTGAGCCCTAAGAGATTTCATCAGAAGTTGTTTCTTCACTAGTGCTTTATTTGGCTGCTTTAACCTCTTACAGTAAAAACTCTCAATTTCTAATGGAGAACAGTAAGTGGTGGTGTTTGTCATCCAAATGTCATATTTGATTGGCTTTTATTTTAGCAGAAAACCTCTTTTGCAAAGCCAAGTGTTTTTGTTTTATTTTTTGTACTGCCTTTGGAACAGCAGATGGTGGAATCCTTACTCAGGAAGCTAAAGATGTTGAGTGGCCACTAACTCCTGAAATAGTTGGTGCAATCCAGAAGCCTCTGTCCAGGATGGAAATACGGCTATGCACAGTTCTGAATGTAGTATACAATAGCATGTACCAGTCTAAGATTCACCTGAAGAAAGTCAAACACAGGTATTTAATTCCTCACATAAATGTACCCTAGGCTCAGAAAGCAGCAAGTTTCTAAAGCATTGTAAGTAAATTGGGGTAGTACAGAAAATGCTGATCCAGTATCTAGCATTAATTCAATAGCCCAAGGCTGATAACCTGGTGCAGAAGAAACATTAACAATGAACAGTATTGCATCTGCAAGGTATTTCAGACTGCTTCTGCTCACATTCAGAACATTAGCACTTGGCAGAGCAATTTCACAGAATCACAGAATCACAGAATATCAGGGATTGGAAGGGACCTCGAAAGATCATCTAGTCCAATCCCCCTGCTGAAGCAGGAACCTAAACGAGATTACACAGGAATTTCATTTGTTTGTTGGTTAGACTGAGAACTACACTATACCTTCAAAAATGTCCAGCCTTTCTACATGCTAGCTTCCCATGTTTTCTGCAGAATTTATGGGTAGTTTACTGAGTAAGTTCATAGGAGCGAGATGAGCTTCTTTTGTGTATTTTGAAATTTCGTATTTTTTCTTTGGCTTTGCTTTCAGTTATATTTGTTTTTTATGTGATGCGAACAGTGACTGAAATCCTTTGACTTAATGCTTTTATGTCTGCCATCAAAAACTCCATTTGGTGAGCAAAGGATTTAGCTTTCTGTAGTGTCAGATCTGATGCTAGTAGTAATTGTTCTCTGATAAGAAATACAATGATTTCCAATAACAGAAATTTCCAATAATAGAATAACTCTCATAAAAAAACCAATCAGCTGCCTTAAAGAAAATTCTGTAGAGCCTTTCTTTTCTTTTCTCCCTTGAATGAAATTAATAATGTTTAGTTATAATAGTCAGTTTAAGAACCAAAAAACTTCTTGTGATGTGAGGCCTGTAACATATTCATCTTTGAAGAGGACTGTAAAATATATTCTGATATCTTGTACCAAAATGGTGCATAAACAACACACCTCACACACTGCACAGCTTTTTGACATTCATATTGAATTTTTGTTTTCAAAGACTTTCATCGAAGGATGAAAAATAATTGAAGGCTTACCCAGGCTTTGCAGAGGAAGTGTAGACAAATTCAGGGATGAGCTAGCCATCCTTGTTGGTAATTCACCATACAACAGGAACAAAAAAGTAAACCAAGTTTATTAGTCAGATTATTAAACAAAGCAAAGTGAATGCCTGAGCAGTGGCAGTACCAAAGGCAGGACAGCTTCCACACTGTCATGGTGCTCCTGGCTCCTTCCTCCCTTCCTCAGCACATCCAGTTCCTCTTCCATCAACTGAGACACGGACATTTTCAGCATGTGCAGCAAATCTTGCCCTCTTTTCTTCAGTATAATCTTTCTCATCTCTTAAATCCTCCACTGAACTCATCACATCTTGGATTACATGTGGGATGTGCACAGCATCTTGTGCAGCCAGTGCTATACAACAAGCAGGACATGCCCCAGATCTTGTTTTTCTTTAACACTTAAACACCTCTGTTGCATCAAGATTCTAACACTTGTCAAACTGTTTTCTGATTTGCAATACACATGAAGGACCCACAGCAGCAGGTTGGCTGCAGAGTTAGGTAGTCAATTTTTCCCTTCTTTTTGTAGCAGGGAAGATATCAGATGCCTTCAGTTCCCTTAATGTAGGACCTGACCACCATCAGAGACCTGTTTTGGTGTGGTATGTCATTTCTCATTGCCATTCCAGGAGGGCATGAGGACTGTCTGAATTAAAAGTCCCCTGCTGATGTCCTGGGAATGAAAGGTATCTTAAATGGCCATAAATAAATATGTTTAAGCAGCTGAATGAAGCCTTGCACATAGGAGTCAATTTGAGACTGACTTCTAAATCACAGTTTGTAAAGGGAGTGAGATCATGTTGGTAGGACAACCTGCTAAAACTATCATGGCTATTATACTGGCAAACTCTTACCCTTCCCCATCTAAGGATTGGAACCTTTCAACATTAAGGACATGAGGTATCACCACCTCTATTTTGTAAAGAGTGAGGCTGAAGCAAAGATTAAGAGACAGTCTTTGATTTCATGCCGGAGCAGTATGCACTTAGCATTTCTGAATTACAAGTGCCAATAACAAGGTCCACAGAAGGCACTCTGGTGTCTAGTCTCAGTCAATTGTCCAAAATTTTAGGACTCTCAATGTAGCTTACCAAGTCCACACCCAATCCCTTGGCAGTCTAGTAGTGTGGATATCCTCAATTTTTTCCTGAGAGTTACCAGTAACAATGTTTACCTCATTTCTATATGGTATTGATGTTCTTTGGACTGTTAAAGAATCCATGGGGTTTTTTTAAGTTTGCTGTTAAGCCCTAATCTTTAAGTATATTTAAGTACCCAAACCCCTTATTGCACTGGGTGTCCATGGCGAGGCACTGGCTGTGAGGAGAGGCCAAGACTGCCCCGTGCAGGACATGGGGTTCCAGCCAGTTCCAACCCACCCAGTGCAGGGCATGGCTGAGGCCAAGATGGTGGAGGTGCCTCTGGGAAAATAGACTTAAGTAAGGACAAAAATGCCTGACAGAGAGGAGGGGGGGACAAAAAGGAGTGAGAAACATCCCTGCAGACACCCAGGTGAGAGAGGCCCACGCTGGAGCAGTTTGTGAAGGATTGCATCCTGTGGGAAGGACCCCACAATGGAGCAGGGGAAAAGCATGAGGAGGAAGCAGCAGCAGAGAGTAGCTGCTATGAACTGACTGACGTCCCCATTCCCCATCCCCCTGTGCTGCTTGGGGCAGGAGAAAGTAGAGGAGTCAGGAACAAAGGAGTGAAGTTGAGCCTGGGAAGAAAGGGGGAGAAAGTGGTTTAGTTTTTGTCTTTTTCTCACCATCCTACTCTGTTATTAATTTGCAATAAATTAAATTAATCTTCCCCAAGTTCAGTCTGTTTTTCCTGTGACAGTAACTGGAGTGATCTCCCTGTCCTTATCTCAACCCACGGGCTTTTCATCTTATTTTCTCCCCCTGTCCTGTTGAGGAGGAGGAGTGAGAGAATGGCTGGGTGGGCGTCTGGCAGTCAGCCAAGGTCAACTCAGCAGACATGTTTATAATGAATGGTAGTTACAGTGACTTAATTTAGGAATTTGATCTCAGCACAGAATGGTCAGAGCATGCTCAACAGGGCAGCTGCAAATTGTAGTGCCCATTCATAGTTGTTAAAAATTATTTTGTATGTAGTAGAACTAGTTTCATGCATGTTCCACAGGCTCACCTGCTATAATCACAGTCTGATGTAAATTCATGGCCCCACATTCCACAAAACCATATTAGCCACATGGGCTTCTGGCCCTGTAGCACCCTTGAGTCGTCTCTGGTCACCGGGCACTGTTCGCACAGCCCTTTTGGTTCCTTTGCCCCACTTTTGCTCTTGTCTTCTAGCCCTCAGCTCCTTTTTGTATCCTAGATTAGCACTTCTTCCCCAGCTATTCTGCCCTGCAGCCAGGCAGACCCGAGCACAGTGTCCCTGGTCAGCCAGAGCCCAAACTGAACAAATAACTGTTCAGATCACGTATTAGCCCATGTAGGCATTTAAATGGGTGTTTGGCAGTGTGGGCTTTTATTCTGATGTCTTTCCTCTACTCAACCACTGCTTTTTATGACATATTTAAGAGCTTAATGTCTTAGAGACCTCACTTCAGTAAAATTTTGGGGAAATTGGCCAGTAATTTCAAAATGTATTTGTGGTGGGGGAAATGACTGACAGAAAGAGACACAATGATCACAAAAAAGGAAAGCAGGCTAACGGTCTATTGAGCTATGAGTCTTTTCATCTTTAATGCAGAGGAAAAATCTGCAAAGACTTCAGGGACTACAGGTGCCATCACATAGCATTTCATCTTGATCTAAACAGCATGAAATTGTAAGTTTGTATATTTGTACCTGTGACTCCTGCCATCTGCCCCTGAGATCAGGCTGGAGTATAATATGCTGGGACTGCATATGACATTATGAAACATTGCATGAAGTAACCTTCAGTCTCCAGGGACCACACGTCAGCTCTTAGAGATGAAAGAGGCAGCAGTCTTCTCCATTTGATTCCTGGCATAAGATCATCTCTCTATACAAGGAATTAATACTATTTTTTAAATTACTTTCTATAGCTGTTAGGTATGTATTATGTCAGCTTGGTGAAATCATTCTATTAAAAAAAAAAAGAATTGACCCATGCATCCAAACAATATTTAAAGAACAAATTTGAAAGTTACTTTCAAATGAATGCAACAGTCCTTTATCCTACGGTGAGTAAATAATAACCTTACCACTAAGGCTTCCTTGGGAATCTGTTAAAATATGTAACTGTCATCATAGTGCTCCCTCCTCTACATTTGAGCCGAGAAGCTACCTGTGCCCCTTAGCCAACTCATCATGCCTTCTCTAAGAAAATATCTTTTTCCTTCTGAAATGGGAAAGCAAGATTACAAAAAAGAACATACCGTATTTTTATTGACACTCCATTTGTATTAAATGCCATCTGCAAACAGTGGAAGAAAAGTTCTTCTACGGTGAGGCCAGTAGGGAATTGGGCATCTTGAGATCTTCACTCTGCTCAGGTTCTCTCAGGCCAGTCCTTAAATTCCTTTGGATATATCTGTACAGCAGAACTCAGCATTGTGAAAAGACAGCTAGGTTAGCTAACATACAGGAGATATGATTAAACACTAGTTTTTACAGTATTATGCACAGGCTCAATATTGTATACTTAATGCTCATTAACAGCAGGATATATCTGCTCTGGAGGAGAACCAGGGTAGCATAGCATCCAGGCTAGCACAGATGGCCCCAGGAAGCTTGCTTTGTGCTGCATAGTTGTATCCTGAGAATCCCAGTCAACAGAAGGGAGAAAAATAGCTTTCTTTAGAAGCTGGTTAGAAGTTGGAAACCCAACCTTTCTTACTGCAGAAATGTGAACCATTCACACTGCAGTGTGAGACCCCTTCCATAATTCCTGTCAAGATGCAGGACGAAGTCTTTTCTATGGTGACTTGACAGATAGCCTGTTCCTTTCATTTCATTGGCAAAAAGGAGAGCAAGTCCCATGGGATCCCAGAAACAGGCCTAGGCTAGTAAACAGCCTCAGAGAGGTGAAATGAAACGCACGTAAAAGTGAATTCCATCTAAAAGCGCCCTATCTTCACCCACAAACTCTGCAGTCAGAACGCCTGGCCACTGTAAGCAAGCTATTATTTTTCAAGACATGCTGGAAATTTTCTTTCTTCCTCCTGCTTTCTCCTCCCCTCCAACATATGAGCAGAACAGGAGTGTCCTTGATGCACAATGCCTCCAAGGGCTGCTTTTGTGGTGCTTCAGCCTGTGCCGCTTGTCTCGCTCGGGGCTTTGCCTAAAGACACAGACTAGGTCAGAGGACTAGCAACAAACATGTCAGCATAGTAATCAGGCATAAGAACATTAAAATAACTGAAAGAACCATGTTGGCTTCATGTCTGAGCTAAAGGAAATATGAAGTATGCATAAAAGTTAATTTAATTTGCAAAAATTATTTTAATGTCACAAGGTATTGTTAGGCACCACATGGCTTTGGTCATCACACAGGGAAAGTATTAAATATGATTTTCATCTTTATGATGTCCTTTTAAATGCTCATATATGTACTTTGCTTGCATTGTTTCCAATCATTCTGCTCCTCAGGAAAAGCTCTTCAAACAAAGATATGACTATAAATAAGGTATGGGAACAAGCAATTTCCAACAGGCTTAAAACCATTTTTCTCTGTGTCCCCCACCCCAAATCACTTCAGATTACATGCAGCATAAATGGAATGCACCAACAAACAAACAACTTCTGCACAGCGTGGGTTTTCACCATGGAAGCATTTATTTTAGTTTCCATTTTGAAATGTATGTATTTCTCAATCTATGTCAGTCACCATCACAACTGACAGGTGTATGTGGCATATGCCAGCTTTGTGCTTTGCCTATGGTCACTCTTTGTAAGTGCTCTGCTTTTGGCAAAGTACCTAATCTCTTCGCAACCTTCCTGGGAGAGGTGTACAGCCTCCATCAGCATTTGAGTGTTTTGGGGGTGTGTGAGCATGAACTGTTTAAAGTTTATAGATACCTTTAATTAGCATTAGATAATTAGAGATACCGAAGAAACTGAACTACAACAGGACTACAGCTGAAATAAAGAGGTAAAGAGGCTACAATAGGTGTGAATGGTGTACGACAGGCTGGGGTCTCTAAAGATTCAAATGGGAGAATGGGGAATGTGCTCTCCTCAAATCTGAGATAACTAATTCAACATTTGCCTACCTATGTTAGCTTCTGCTGCATATAAATGACTGCATACTATTCATAATATTTCCTTCATTATGATTTGATCTTCACACTTGACTCTTAATAAGTCTTGGTTTTAATTAGGCCACCTGCGACTTGCAATGTCATGGAGGCACAACTTTAAAACTATGAATTCAAAACAGTAAGTGCAGCCTCACATGAGGAATCTTGTAATGAAAAATAATTTGACATTATTGTTTGAAGATTTCAATTTCTGCAATGTGATAAGTGAGAATAATTTCCTCTTGCTGTAATTCTTATAGGACACAATGTTCATTTAACATAGAGTTAAAAAGAACAGAAAGTGCACATGCAACAGGAAAATATTAGAAAAAGAGGTAAGCAGCATGCATTTCAATGCAACCTTTCCCACACATCTGTTTTAGTTACTGCAGACCACCTGTTAACTAAATGCCTCACGTGACTGGACATGAGAATCATGTACCAGTTGTACCTGTGCCACTTTGGATACTAAGAAAGAGTGACATTTCTCATTCACATCATTGGCTTGACAAGAAGATAGCAATCCAATTTTGTGATAGTTCCTATGTATCACTACGAAAGGGTACACTGTTGAATTATCATTTATTTAAAGGCACAATAGTTATTACATTTCTTGTTAAAACATACAAGGGGTACCCTAATGATGTGTCAGTAAAGCCTAAGCAGCACATTTGGATTCATAATGATTCACCAAAAACAAGCATGCTTCAAAAAATAAGGAATGTGTTTGCAAAGACACTCCATGCAAACTAAGGCTAGTGAACTCAGTCCACATTCTGGAGTAATCTTGTTTCAGTTGAATAAACAAGAATCTAGATGTGAATAACAAGAATTCATGAATAACAACAATTTATGAACAATTTTAATTAACCATTCATCCATAAGTTGATAAATCAACAAATGTAGCTAGATCTCTAAATTGCAATTTTTGTTTCTGAAATTACAGAATTTGTCAAAAACACTTAATGATCCGCTGGAGTTTACATTTTGAATTGCCTTCTTCAAAAGGACACAGTCTTTATAAGTCCATGGTTTAGTCATAAAAGATTTCTATTTAAAAAGCAATGAGAACATTATATGTAATAAATACATTTGTTATTGTTTATTTAATAAAAATTTAATAATGCAAGAATTAAAATTGGGAGCATGTGAACATGAAACAAGACATGACTGAGATAATACCAGTTTTTGTGAGGTCATGCTGTGTTCAGTTTGTGCAGTGGGCCTGTTTTTGGTAGTGGGGGAAGGGGTTATAGCGATTGCCCCTGTGAGAAGCTGTGAGAAGCTTCAAGAAGCTACCCTGGCTCCAAGGTGGACCCACCTCCAGCCCACGCTGAGCAAGAGGGAAATGCCTGTTTGAATCCATATTTATGAGGAAAAGAACAGGTTTGGCAAGGAAGAAGAGAGCCATCAGGAGACCATTGACTTGAGCAGAAGTCATCAAGGACATGAGGAGATAGAAGGAGGAGGGGAGGAGACAGAGAACTACAGATACCCAGGTCCTCGAGGCAAAGAGTGGAGGTAGGTAAATAGAGTCCCTTGCAGTCCACAGAGGTTCAGTGGTGGGGCAGATAACAACATGTAGTCCATGGAGGACTCCACACTGGAGCAGGAGGCTGTGTCCTATGGCAGCTGTGACTACGCTGAGAGCTCGGGACAGAGCAAGACCCCAGAGATGCTCACACCACAGTTGGGAGAGGAGGTGTGCCAGAGCAGAGACCTGTCTCCAGCCCATGGAGGTCCCCATGCTGGAGCTGAGACCTGTGCCCGAAGAGGTCCGTAACTCCTTGGGAAGCCCTCATTGGAACTCTTTTAGCCCACAGGAGGGATCTCATGAAGGAAAGAGCAGCATAGACGAACTAACTGCGACCCCAATTCCCTGCCCTCTGTGCCACTGGGGGGAGAGAAGGTAGAGAAATCAGGAGCAAAGTAATTTGAGCCCAGGAAGAAGAGAGGAGTGGGGGGAAGGTGTCTTAAGATGTGGTTGTTATGTCTCACTATCCTACTCTGATTGATTGATAATGAATTTATTTATTTATTTTGAGACAAGCACTTTACTAGGATGGTAAGGGAAGAGGAAAACACCACCAAACAATAATAACAACAATACTAATAAAATAATATATATAATACAAGTAATGCACAGTACCAAATGGCTCACCACCTGACTCCCAACCTGCTCACGGGCATGATGTCACATGGTATTGAATACCCCCTTTGGACAGTTTGGGTCAACAGTCCCGCCTGCTCCCCTCCCAGTTTTCCGTGAACAATTAACTCCGTATCTTAACCAAATGCAGGACACATGCTAAGTGGATTGAATAAGCAG
>NW_010339073.1:33807-45970 GCF_000700745.2 Antrostomus carolinensis
CAGGAATGTTTTATCTGACATAAGTCTTTTTCAGTAGTAAGTTCCTTTGCCATCAGATTTTATTTAGTTTCCAAAGCTAAGTTTCCTACTTTCATATCACATGATTGCATGAAACTGTGGCAATTAATTTTGCAATTTTTCTTCTGCTGTTCTTTAATTACATGAAACAAAACTATCAATATGTTACCTATCACTCAGTAATTAGAACTGTCAATGTTTTTATGTTTGCTTGTGAAATTACTGTGTGATTATATCTCACTCTAGCAGAAGAATGTAAATATATTGTACTGTGAGTCTGCAGCAAGTCAAAAACTTTGACACAACATTGTGCAACTATTGCAAGGCTTGAAAATACATGAAATCTTTTTTTCTTTACCTCTGTGCCTGAAAATTATTTCTACAGTTAAGATTTTGGCTGAGCATTGCATGATTTCCCTCCCACTCATGCCTCTCCCCAGGCCAGAATCACTGCATTTCCTGACTGTTCCTCCTTTAAATCTGCTACAAGTTCAATAAAAGTCTGTAAGACACTGCTTCAAGCCCTTCAAATATGCTTCAAGATGTGCCAAAGTTTGCCTAGACTTGGCAAGTAAGAGCATGCTTCCTGCCTCATGAATTGAAAAACCTGGTTCAAAAGTCCCCCAGAGACCTATTATCTGTGGATCACTGACACAATAAACCAGAATAGCTTTCAAGGAACCATTCGGGTCAGCAGTGTCACTTTGTACACAGTACCTGGGGATTCTTTAATCCATCATTCATTGACACAATTCAGAATCATTCCAGACTACTCAGGCTTTGCTTGGGGAGCATTAAGGCAATAAATCTGTACAACCTCGTAAGCTCAGCCTTCTAAAAATCCTTATTGACATTTCCGGCTAAAATTATTGATGAGACTGTGGATGACCTATTTTCTGTGTGAAGTAACTTCTTGTTTTAAAGCATTTGCCTCCCAGACCATAACCCTATACACCACTTGGACACCACCTGGAGACCAAGAACTGTGTCCCCTTCCAGGAGTAACTAAAGATGTCCAAGGTTTTTGTGTCTTTTATTTGTTCCCACAAGAGCACTAAGCACACTGCCATAAAAAACCTGCCAAGGCTCAGGAGTGCCAACAGGCTAGAATTGACCTGACCAGCCTCTAACAATCTTTTTCCATAGTTGCAACTTTCATTCAACTCCTGCTTACATTTTGGCTAATGCATGGCTCATGCTAAGGCCTGATGTATGCTGAGAGCAGTGCCATTAGGTTAAAGCAAGGGCAACACATAGGCAGGGCACGGTGACCAGAAAGGTCTAAAGGTCATTATGCAGCCACTGGCACCTGAAGTTTTCTGTCTCCTGACTGTTCCTCCAGTCACAACCCTTGCATATTGATTGACTGGCAGTTTTCTTCAGAATCTGCTAACTCACAGAAATGGGATAGACCAAAGTTACAAGCTGGAAGGTATAAATAAGTTAGCTTAGTCAAAAAGTTTTGGAAGTGGATCCAACAGCAGCCAGACTGCTGAGGCTTTCATGCTTCTCAGTGTGATACAGTGGACACCCGCACCGCGATGGAGGAGGAAGGATAAGCACTGTCACCATTGGCTAGGTAACTTTTGCTCATAGATGCACAATTTTGGGCCTTTGGGCCTTTCCACCTTTGGGTCCAACAAGTGATCTGGATGACGGGATCAAGCGTACCCTGACGAAGTTTGCTGATTATACCAAACTGAATGCAGAAGTAGACACCTCAGAAGGGACAGCCACACTGCAGGAAGACCTGGGTAGGCTGGAAAAGTGGGCTAACAAGAATCTTATGAAGTTTAACAAGGATAAGTGTAAGGTCTTGGACCTGGGAAAACATAACCCAGGAGTGCAGCACAGACTAGGATCTACCAATCTACCTGGCTGGGAAGCAGCTCTGTGGAAAGGTACCTGGGGTCCTGGTGGATAGCAAGCTCAATATGATTGAACAGCGTGCTGCTGTGGCAAAGAAAGTCAGCAGGATGCTGGGTTGTGTCAACAAGGGCATCGCCAGCAGAGATAAAGAAGTCATTATCCCAATATCTACCCAGGTCTTTTCAGGCCACACCTGGAATACTGTGTTCAGTTTTGGTCCCCACTGTACAAAAAAGAAGTTGACAGGCTGGAAAAGACCACAAAAATGATCAAAGGACTAGGAAGCTTACCATGTGAGGAAAGACTGAGAGAAATGTATTTTTTCAGCCTTGAGAAAAGAAGGCTTAAGGGAGACTTATCACCATGTTCCAGTACTTAAAGGGTGTCTACAAAGGAGATAGAGACTCCTTTTCTACAAGGAGTCACATGGAAAAGATGAGGGGTAATGGGTATAAGTTACTCCTGGGGACATTCCAAGTGGAGACAAGACGAAAAAATTTCACAATGAGAATAATCAGCCATTGGAATCATCTCCCCAGAGAAGTGATGGGCTCCCCAACTTTGTACACTTTTAAGATTCAACTGGACAGGGTGCTGGGTCATCTTGTCTAGACCATGCTTTTCCCAAGAAAGGTTGGGTTGGATTATTTTTGAGGTCCCTTCCAACCTGGTATTCTATGATTCTATGACTGAAGTTACAAATTACGAGTTACGAGTTGCAAGTTATGAATTAGAGAACTTGTGAGTTAGAAACTTCATTAATTACGTGATGAATTATTGAATTAATGTGTTAGACTAGTCTGTACAAAGGGGATTGAGCCTCTGTTGTGTTTTTTTTCTCTCTTATTGAGCTCATAAAATAAAGTTTAATTTACAGAATATGTTGAGAGATCCTAATGGACCATGCCAGTAGTCCTCCTCCAGGGTTTAACTGCCCATGCTCAAGGTCTGCCCTGATCTGGTGCAGCCATGTATCCTGGGATCTGACTTCACAGAAAACAGCCAAGTTGTGAAAAAGAGCCATGAAAAACTTCCTCTGAGGCCTCCCACAAGGTGGGACCTGCACTGAGCCCAGGCCCCCTCCTTTGGTGCTTGCTGGAGGCACCTTGCACCTCTGCCAGTGTCTAGCCTTGTACCCTGATGATCTTGATCCTGACTTGTCTCCTGGGCTTCCCAGTAGGGCCTCAGACCTGCCTTGTGGTTACAGTTCCACAGGGCACTGGGATGCCCTGATCACATCCCCAGCCCAGCCCCACTCACCCACCAGCCCCCTTCTGCCCAGCTCTGGCATAACCCAGACCAGGAATATTTACAAGGTCCTGGGGAAAGGCTGAGGGGTTAGGCAGGAGTTTTGTCAGGAGAGACCTGACTCCTTCCACAGTCACTTTCCCTGTGATAGCGGGCAAAGGCAGTGTATTCCTCGTTTCACACGCTAAACTGTTGTGAAGGGGTTGTGACAAAATACAAGAGCCTTGGGAAAGGTCTAAATGCAAATGAAAAAGCTAATCACATCCATAATAGGGTATAGCAGAGAAAGAGAGAATGGTGAGTCAATTTGTTAAATATCCTCAATGTCTGCATATCTTCACCAGAATTGTGAATCTAAATAAGAAGAGATGGAAATCTTCCTACATGATTAAGGACATGACTAAATAGTTATAGCATATATTTTCTAGAAAATGGAAAATCTCACTTGACTCACTTGTCAATAGTAAAGGATATAGCTTTTTCACTAAAAGCAGGCAAATAAAGAAACGTTACCCTGTATACTCAGTACCCAGTTAGCAGCTTGCAGACCCAGAATATGCAGAAAGTTGAGTCAATTGAAGGGAAGTTTATTCAAGGTTAAGAAAATTAAAGAGCATAGGTACAGTCATGGGGAGCAGCTGATTACAGACAAGGAAGATTACGCTAAGGGAGTTTTTTATCTGCAGGAGGTAGAACTAAGTATGGGACCTTTAGGTAATGGGAAATCTCAGCCTGATGAATGTCTAGGGAAAGCAATCTAGCAGGACAGACTTGTCATATACAAGTTAGGGAAATATGGTCTTGCTCAATTTCCTATTGCATGATGCAAAACTGGTTGGACAATCAGAGGCTGGATAGGAGCTGACAGTAGGTAGCTGTCAAAAATAGGTGGATGTATTGTAGCCTGTCCTGGCTTTAGTACTAATCAACATTTTCATTAAGAGTCTGGAGATTAAATAGAAAGACTTCTTATGGTCCTTTTATTGCATTATTACAGTTATTATATTTGTGAAAGACAAAACTAAAAAGGGCTGCAAATATCTTGGCTAGCATCATTAGAGTTCAAATATTCTTAACAAATAAGAAATTATCCACTGAAGAACAGGAAATAATTCACCATGAAAAAAGGCAGGTTTCTATTCTTAGCAATAACTGACTGCACAAATGAAGGATGCACATCTTATTTAGGTAGCAGTTCTTCAAAAATTGATCTCAGGGATTACAATGGATCACAAACTGAACATGAGTGAATAATGTCCTATACCCAAGAAAAAGACAACCAGCCATGGTAGGATTTATAATCAGGAATACGTTAAGACCAGTGAAATAGTCTCCTTGCTCTGTAGCATGGATTAGGTTTCAGTTGGAATATGGGATCCATTTCTGGGCAAAGAATTTCAAGGAAGTTATAGCAATCTAAGCATAAAACATAAGGTAACAAGAAAAATGGAAAACTGTGGTTATTTAATGAAATAAGATATGAATAATTTGGAAACACTATAACAGTCTTCACGTACATTGAGAGGTGCTGCAGAAAAGAATTAAATACTTTGTTCATGATGCACAGGACAAGAAGCAAATGGCTTCAGCTGCAGCAATAAATATTCCCGGAAGACACTGGGAAAATCTTATTAACAGTGGAGGAGCAAAGCCCTTGAACAGGTTGCATGGGGATGTTCTGAAATCCTCCATACTGGAAGAATATAAAAAATATACACATTTCTGTCAAAAATGATGTGATATATGTTACAGAACCCATCTTGGAAGTGGCAGGGCATTTCAGCCTTTTTCTGCAATTAGAAATAAAGTACCACAATGCTGCAGGGAAAAATTATATTTCTAATTATTCTTTTTCTCGTTGTTGTAGTTCTTTATTTGGATTAGAAAAAGCAGCATTCATAATTATTATGTTTGTTCACTTTTCACCCATTTATGATCTTTCCACAAGTCTGTTTCTCCCACTAATGAAGCAGGATTTTTTTAAAAAAAATGATTACACACTCTATCATACAGATAATATATCTGAGTGATAGTTAAGTAGCCTATATCTTTACATGCAACAGGAAGGTTTTGAAGAAGAAATGAATAAGCATGTATCAGATTCAATATTTAGTCTCCCAACAAGACTACAAGGATATTTTATATCCTTGTAATCTTAAAGCTGAATATCAACATTATTAGGTTATATATTGTTTATATTCTCAGTATGGTTTCCTCAGCAACTATATTTTGAGTAGCTTTGCTATGGCAACCAAAGATGATTGCTTATTTTACTGTTTCAATTAATAATCTATGGTCTGAACTATAAAAGCAATAGTCAGATAAGACATCTACAAAAGGTTAAATAAACATATGTTACACGAGTGCAAGCCTTCTGTAAGAGTTATTTCTCTGGTGTAGGAATAACACATCAGTACATCACTAATTAGACTATGGATTTCAGTGCTTAAAATAGAAACACTGGGCTAAATTCTAGACTTATATAGAGGAGGGCACAATAGTGGGTTTTGCAACATATGTGACAATCATCTATTATGAGAGAATCACATTATGTCAGAACCAACTCCTTATTTGTGAAGGCATGAGAATGAATTTCCCAGTATGCCCTTCTGCCCCAGTCCTGCCCTTAATTACATGGGAACAAATCTATTAAGTCAAAGGAGTCTCTCTGTAAAGCTGAAAGAGAATTGGGCTTTTGTCAGTTTTTCTTGCAGAATTTCTAACCACACTTAGTTTATCCACTGCCTTTGTGATATAATGGGCAATGTATGTTTCTGTAAGATTTCATAAAACTGGTGAAAAAATATTCTCAATCAAAAGCATTTCAGAGTTCAGGATGGTAAGCACAAAAGCTCGAACACATCTCTAAGCGAACATGATTTTCTCTCTTTAGTTTGGACACATATAAAGAGTATCCAGATGATCTTAACCCTTTTGCATTTTCCACTTACATAAGAATTACTATTTTTTTTCAGCTCTCTACATTTCAGCACTTTGTCATCTGACTATGAAGTGGCTCCCAGACTTAATTATAAATACAAGTCTAGAAACCTTGTTTATGTTACCAGTCTGGATTTGAATGTTGCTTTCATGAGCAATGTTTACAAACTTTTTTTTTTCATATCAGCAATGCCCTTACATTGCATGCAGGTCAAATCACCCACTCTTTACATGGTCAACCCATGTAAATTAACTTATGCAAGGTCTGAAAATTAAAGCATAATAAATCTTAAGACTCGTGCAAGTCGTAAATATGGACTTGCTATAATAATTTTAGCATCCTTTGGTATATATTATGCTATGTCATAACTGTGTGTTTGGTGAAGAGGTGCAGTGCATAACATTGTTGCATATAGTGAGTTAGGTTCTGAAGGCAGTACCCCATAGCAGACCATGGAAATCCAATGGAAAAACACAAGAAACTACAAAACTATATACACTTTTTTCTTTAGGTCTTGGCCCTATTCTCTTGTGCCTCAATTTATCCACAGAAGCATCTTTCCTGCCTCAAAACATTTAAGATTTTGAGCTATACATGTGGTATGGTAGTTTCTGAAGGTGTGATGTGGTTACATAAATAGCTACATTATTCTCCCCAGTTAGACTGGAATCCATGATCAACAAAATCACCCCTCTCCACATAAAACATTGTTCCATAGTTTTAATGATCCTTGATCCTCAGATCCTAATGGAAATACTTCCATTATTCCATTTATTTGGAAAACTGAATAATCCTAAAACAGCCCCTCCTACCTATTCTTTTATTTTTTTTATAGCAACTTTGCTAGCTGATGCACTTTTCTACAATTATTCCATCTCTTTTTAAAGAAGGTCAAACCAAAGCCATCATTTTCTGAAGAGAACAGAGGGATTTCTGAAGAGAACATTACCTCCTGAGTAATCTAAATGAAGGTGGAAATACAAATAAAAATCCTCATGTGCAGGTGCAGAAGTACCCAATGAATTTTCAAAATACAACAGCTATCTATACATTCCATGAATTAATACAAAAGCTTTCATTGGTTCATAGCACCATCACATTCAATGTCAAGATGACCTTACTGTTTATCATCAAATTTTCCAAGTGCTCTAAAATCCATATGCTGACCTATATTGTCTTAAAAATCTCCAGACCTTAAGATATTCAGGCAAGAATGTCTGAGCAATGCACAATGCAGACAAATACCATACTAAAAAAAAACCAACGAAAAAACAAACAAACAAACAAACAAAAAAAAAAAACCCCAAACCACATTCATCGGTTTTTTCCTCCATATCTCAAGAAACTATGGCTCTAATATGTCTCAAACTAGTATGTCGAGGATTTTAGGGAAAATAGTCCTTAACAATTTTTGCTGTGGTGAAAGTCTGGATATCTGCAAACTCCAGGTGAATCCGATAAGAGTTCTCCATGAGCAAAGGGCTGGTTTAAAGGTAGTCTGGTGATTCTATAGCAGTGTGACTCCCATTAACATGCATTAATCATGGAGTACCTGTCATATCCAGGAAAACCTGGATCCCCAACAGCCTGTTTATTAGGAACATGTTATTTTCCACCTGTACTCTACAGCAGTAAATTTCTCCCAAGAGTAAAACTTAAGATTTAAGAGATGATGAGTAAGATTCATTTGCCCTAACTTAAGACATATAAAACTTTAGATATCAAAGTCTGAGTTACTTACCCAATGACCAGTCAAGAGGGTCTGTGGCGACAGGACAAGGGGTAATGGTTTTAGATTAAATGAGGGTAGATTTAGACTAGATACAAGGAAGAAATTTTTTACATTGAGGAGGGTGAAACACTGGAACAGGTTGCCCAGAGAGGTGGTAGGTGCCCCATTCCCGGAAACATTCAAGGTGAGGTTGGACAGGGCTCTGAGCAACCTGATCTAGTTGAAGATGTCCTTGCTCACTGCAGGGGGTGGTTGGACTAGGTGATCCTTAAAAGTCCCTTCCAACCCAAACCATTCTGTGATTCTATGAAAGAGGTTAAATAACTTGTAGAGATGGTTATTTCCTCACTTGTGAGTAATTGATTAAAGAGTCAAGCTGATGCATGATTATGACACTGGTGGGGGCAGAAGGAAGAAGAAGACACAGGACAGGGGAAGGTGGAGGAAACCAGAAGTGGGAGCAGCCCTTATGTAAGAAGTTATGCCACAAAGTATAAAATTACTTGTGAGGAAAATGGTGCAGACATTGTTTTCGTAGCTAACTGTGTCATTCTTTTCCTCTTATGACCTCAGTAAATATGATAATGACAAAAATACTGCTTTAAATTCTGCATTTAGGAAAAAAAATATTTCAAAGTGTAATAGGTGGTAAGCAGGCAATTAAGCCTTTTAATCAATTCCCTCACAGTAAGAAGGTAAAAACAAGGGTGAAAATCAGCAAATGTTTTTCAGGCAACAAAAGAAATGTTGCAATTTGAACAATGACCT
Source organism: Antrostomus carolinensis (assembly GCF_000700745.2). NCBI lineage: Eukaryota > Metazoa > Chordata > Aves > Caprimulgiformes > Caprimulgidae > Antrostomus > Antrostomus carolinensis. The sequence continues at coordinate 42,384 of NW_010339073.1, forward strand.
TTTTAGGGCTACAGAGATTCGGACTTACCAAAGGTAAAAGATCTAGCTTAGAGAGAAAATGCTGAGGAATAAGCTAGAAAAAAGGATGTCATCAACTTCCAGATTAATTATTAGACAAAAGAACATGGAGTTGAACATTGAGGAATGTAGTTTCAAATAGAGATCCTATAGCAAGGAGCCTGGACTAAGATATTTCTAGCCTTGTTACAAAATGCCAGTTCTTGCTGTTTCTTGAGAATTATGAATAAGGATAAGAATTTGAGATTGGTTTATGAATAGTGAGAATTTCTTCCTGGTGATAACATAAAGATATAAAACCTACCAATTAAATTTTGGTATATCAACAGTTATGATCCTGGAGAAAAATAAATATAATAAATAAATATAGGCTGAAGGGCTTTTTTGTGGTCTTATTTCCAGCTAATGAACTACCACTACGAAATTCAGAAAAGCTGATGTAATGTCTATAGGAGTTTATTTAAATATGTTGATGATTTCTAGGTTATGCAGAGAAGCGACAGCTTGCTAGTATTCAGAAATGGCTGAGCTTAGTAAGCAAAACTTAAATTAAGCAAGAACAAGGTAGTTTCTATTCAATTTACTTGGCAATGTGCAATGCAAGGAGTACAACGGAGAAGTTCTTAAATTCTAAAAAATAGGGTAAACATGAATATTGAAAAGCATATGTATACAAATTTCAGAGAATGAAGGATAACAAGAGAGGAAAAGCAGAAAGTTCCAGCAAGTTCAAGAGTTATCCCAAGCTGGTTTGAAATGGATATACTTTCCCCCAACGACTCAAGGCAGTAGGAGAAAATAAACAAACTTGAAAACTTTTTCAGCCTCTAACAGAGCACACCAATAGTGGTATCTATGTCAGAATTGCACATGTGAGGCCCACATCTTCAGCAGCTGTAAATTACTCTGAAAAAAATATCCCTATTATTGCCTCCTTATGCATTCTGAATTTAACAGCAACAATTAACAAGACTGAAATAATATCTCTGTAGCGTTGTGCTTGTTGAAATAAAACCTATTTTTTATGCTCAGTCTTAAGCTACTACAAGTACAGTGGGAGGAAATCAAGCTGTTCCATTGAGAAGATTGGTTTTAAAGATCTAGGATCCCTTCAGTGGGTACAATGACTCTTGTTATAGAGTGAGGTGGCTCCTGGCCGTGATGAGCCTCAACTGCTGCTGCCAAAACATATTTCTAGGAGCAGGCTGTCACTCTTATAATCTGCAGTTAAAGTGTGTTTGTGTGTAAGGCCCTGAGTGACAAGTGCAGACGTATTGGCTTTTCCTAAAACATCTACACGTTGTGACTTTTTTAGTGCAGCAATCAACATGTGGATGCTCTTAGTGTGCCTTGCTGTTTTAACTGCTTCTTCTAGCATCAAATTTGAGTTAAGTTGCAGCCTCTCTGACATGCAGTGGTCCTTATGTCACATACAATATGAACTCATACAATTTTGTGCAAAAATCTTTAGCAAAGCCAGTGTTGCGTACAGGTGTGAACAACTGTGCCATAAATTCTCAAAGATTCACCGTCCCCTGTGAACTAAGAGGAAATTTTTTCTCTTTCCTAAAAGACATTTCAGAAGGAAATAAAATAATTACCCGTCTTATTGGAACTGTGTTATATGCTCTTACTGCATCATTCAGGAAGTTAAAGGACAGCATGATACTTCAACCCATGTCAGATCAGAAGGGGGACAATCTTATCTCTGAATTTTTTTTAAAGTAAGAAACTTTCCTAATACATCCTCAATAGTCCTGCACCCCATCCCTGTCCCCACAGTTAGGTACAATCACACCGTAGTAAATGTTCCCAGAGGAGGTATCTGGAAAACAAGAGCACTGAGTTTTATGGGGGCTGCTTAAACACAACTGTCTTCATGCTGTGGATCAAAAAGACTGTCTTCAGATTGCTCTTACTTCGTCATACCTCCACCATACAGTATTTACTGCGACTAAAGTAACAAGTGCCTGCACAGCTTTCCTCTCTGCAATATGTCTTCACTCACGCTCAGCAAGGCACTGATGTGAAGACTAGCACTGCCCAGAAAACTCAGGGAAAGCTTTACACCTCCCCTTCCTTTACACAGGGGCTTACACCCTGACACTTTCTTTCACCAATGTCCCCAGCCTGTACTGCCCACTCCAGCCCTCCCTGGCATGATGGGATGGGCACAGGCAGGGTCTGAGAAATTCAGTCCCTCCACCAGGCAGAAAAATAAAGCCAAATTAGTGTATTTGCAAGGGCAAAGCCAACATTAGAAAATGGTTTTATGGCACTTTGAGAATAGCAAGTGCAAACTTCTACAGAAGTGCAAATATTATATAATTATTACTGTATTATTTGAAAAGTAACAAGAAAAATGTCACTTCTAATATCCTCCAAGAAGCCTTACTCCTCAGAAAAATATCTTATTTAAGGTACCTTAGAAATAAGAATAGCAGCAATGAAAACATGCTCAGAGCATCCCCTCCGTGACAGACCTGCTAATGGACATACAAAAGAAGTGATGGCCATGACAGATTAGCTTCAGGAGATGTCTCTGCAGTTGCTGATGCAAGAGACCTACCTGCAAACCTTCTAACAAGGAGATATACAGGAAGTCCAAATCCAAATTATTCAGTGTGTGCATTTGTTTTACCAGAACCAAGTTAGAGCAGAGGTAAAAGCATCCCACCATCACACGGCTATTTAGTGCGTTGTGATACCTCTGACATGCAATTTGTCTTTCAAGACGGGGAAACCACTGTCTGCATTTTAAAACTGCTTAAAAGATTATCCAAGCTGACATACCTTTGTGTTTCCTCTCTGATCTGAAGTAGCGAAGTCGACAGTAATGTTCCTTGGTGTCACAATCAGGCTGCAATCATCAAGCTGCCCACTTCCAGAGTGGCGAAAATTTACTATGTTGACATATTCTTACTGGCAGTGTAGCTGTTTCATCTCAGGCAGAAGGAACATACTGCCCTGTTAGGTTTTGACAGGCCTCCAGAAAAGAAATGCACTTAGCTGGCAACTTCTGTGCAGAGACACTACAATATCTAACCCACTTTCACAAAGACCAACAGAAACATTTTCATTATTATTGACAATATAATCAGCATGATATAGATTTTTATTATAGCTTTTTCTTATTAGTAGGTTTTTAGAGAAGCTTTGAGATTAAAAATATTGTTTTACTAGTATCTAATCTCTACCAAGAAATTAAGGACATCGTTTCCAAGCTCTAAAGACTAACTTTTTCTCACAGTCATTAGTTGCTTCCTCTGTGCCAGCAGCTGACTGAAAGAAGTTTTGATGTTGTCACTAACTCTATAGAAGAAACTGCCATTCGAAATTTGAAGTCTAGCGTGTTGCTGTATATGATCCCTTGTTTACCTGAGAGAAGTTAAATAAATTCAACCACCATGTGATCAAAATAGCTGCACTGCTAAAAAGCAACAATAATTTATTGGTAACACAAACATATTAATTTTTGGAAAAGAAATGCATCCTAGTTCAGTGTGGGTTTTATATTCATTGAACTAAACAGCACGTTGCTCTAATTGGAGGATAAATATTCTGCATTC
>NW_010339073.1:45997-54315 GCF_000700745.2 Antrostomus carolinensis
TTTTCATGATGTTTTCCACTGCTTCCTGGGCCAATTGTTTGTCCTGAGTTACCCTTGGTGTGATCTCTAGCAGTATTCACTCCATGCTTTTCTGTACTGTACTGTCTGTGTGCTGCTTTTGGTTACTGAACAAGTCTGACTCTTGGGGGTTGTAGCTGGAAGAGCATATTGGTTATAAAGAATAATAATAATACACAGAGCACATTAAAAATGGTGAACAAACATTACTAATTAATTACTAAAGCAAGTGGAAGGGCTTATATATAAATATTTTGGATAGTAGCTAGGTATAATTATCATCACTTTACAACAGAGAAGCAAGAACAGCATTGGGGATACAGGTATCTGCCCCAGCACATCTAAAAACTTTATGGTAGTGGTGCCAGGACCACAACTGCCCCAGAGGCAGCCTGCAAGGCAAGAATGAGGTGTATATTTGCAGTGACTGAGTAGTACCAGATCACTCAAAGATCTCAACATAGTGGGGTGAGATGGGACTCATTGAAATAACCCTGTTAAGCTGGTAGAACACAGACAGCTTTTTTCTTACATTAAAAATCCCCATGTGTTCAAATAATGGTGGATGAATCTTTCCCATCAATAATATTTTCTACTTGATGCTGTTCCTACCATGCAGGTTCACAATTCCAGTAAGATAGAACTGAAGGAAAAACTTCTTTACTGTAAGGGTGTTGGAGCACTGGAATAAGCTTCCCTGAGAGGTTGTGGAGTCTCCATCTCTGGAGATGTTCAAAACCCACCTGGATGCTTTACTGTGCAACTTACTCTAGGTGAACCTGCTTTGGCAGGGGAGTTGGACTAGATAGTCTCCAGAGGTCCCTTCTAACCCCTACAATTCTGTGATTCTGTGAATCTGTGGTGCTTTTGCAAGATTATGTACAAAGGTAATATTCCTTTTTAGAAGCACCCATACCAAGGAGAAACCTGCCATCTACATTATACTGCGAGCTAGAGCAGCTAGCCCTTGGTATATGTCACACTGGTTAAAGAACCCAGGATGGCCTTGCCATGCCCCAGAATAAGAGCAGAAGAGCCTGTGGTAGGACAGAGATGAGAGTATGTTGGTTTGCTAACCAGGGAAGAAAACTCTTATTATTCTCTGTTTGGCCACTGCACTATCATAAACTTTCAAGTCGTCCTCACAAAGCAGTGAAGAGAAGGGAAATTAATTATTCTAGACCCACTTCAGAGCAGTGAAGGCAGCCCAGCCGTCCCAAAGCAGTGCTGTGCCAGGACTACACAGGCAGAAACCAGAGTGTGGTGCGAGGTAGTGGTTGTGTACACGTTTCAGCCTTCCCTTAAAAGCTAGATGTAAGGGAAAGATAGATATGGGCAAAAGATAGTTTAAGAAATACTACCTTAATACAATTCATATATAACCCCCCACTGAAATACACTTCACATCCTAGGACTCTCATATATTCTTTCAAAAAATAGTCTGTAGCAAATTTAAATTGCAAATGAAGCTACTCTAATCTTAGCTACTTTAAGTACCTTACTACATGGATCCTTCAAGGTGACAGATGACTAGATTTAGATTTCTTTCAAGTTAGTCTCATGACAACCATTTGTGAGATAATGCAATCTCTGTTTTTTCTGCAACTCTGAGGCAGGATTGGCTGTTCCATACACACTAAGGACACCTTCGTTCCAGCTCCTTGATACCCTGCCCAAAAGAAAGCTCAGCTACCCCTTTGTTCTTAGTCCAGGGTCTGCATAAGCGTCTATCTGTCAGCAAAAAAACCCCCCTTCTAATCACTAACATTGTGCAAACTATTTCTGAGCATATAGCAACTACATCATCCACCTGGACAATTGCTGTATTTCTAGTGTCTAAACCTTTCTGGCAGAGCGCTTTGAGATTTCTAACAAAGGGGAAAATGCTGTCTAAAACTAAAATCTATTGCTTGCTATTTATTGGTTAATCACCAAACAGTAAAGTTCTTGGGACAATTTCTCAGTAAAACGATATTAAACTCAATTAAAACTATTTAGGGAAAAATACTCTGTGCTCTAACAGTGTTTTATTTCAGTGTTTACTATTGCTAAATTTTGTGTGAACATGTAATTTCAAGTGACGTATTTCAAGCCCACAAATCTCATGCCAACATTGCTACAAAAAAAATGTCCTCTATTATTCCACATCTCAGTAGCTGCAGAGGGATTAAATCAAGCAGCAGAGTTCTAAATTGAACCATTACTGTTCTCACTGATGTAAATAATACAGTACTTCAGAACTAAACCCACACAGGGAAAAGTCAAAACCTGATTGTTTTTAGTTTTTCTAGATCACATAATAAAAATCTCCTACATCAATGTCAACATGTAGAAATTCAGAGTGAAGACAACTTTTCCTTTTTAATAGTCTGACAGAAAAACTGGTATTCATATTCTTAAAGTAGAATTAATAACCTGTGCACAAAATCCAGTACTGTTTCCATACATTAGAAATAAATCTGAACTGATGAGTACCTTTAATTAAAATATCTGCAGCTATGTTGTCACATGAGACATTTCTAAGAGGACATGAGACTGCTGCCTTAGGACAATTGTCATAAGAGTAAATTACCTTTATACCATTTCCTGCTCATTCTACAGGTTTTGTCAGGAGAATGAATATATCTTACACTGCATTCTGTGCTTGCTGTAGCCTGTCACAGAAATGAATTGTCACCAAATCTTAATGCTTTGATACTGTGCATTTTTATTCTCATTATATTCTCCCTTTTTTTCTCAATCTTAGGAGAAAAATTATAATAATAAAGAGAAAATAGCAGAACATTTATCCATTTATCTGTTCCCTTGACACCCTTAAGATTGTAACCAGAACAGAAAATTATATGAAAATGATTTGTTCTTACACTAAATATAGATACAAGGAAAGAAATAAGTTTAAAATTAATCAGTTCCCTGAAGAATATGAATCCTTGGTCCATCTGCAGTGCCCTAAAATGTACTTCTACATTGACCATTGTCATCAATTAAAGCTATAGACAGTATAAGACATTGACATCTGCTACTGTCATGTGGACTGCTGTGAAGTAAGACTGCAATTAGACATTATACCCCATTTTCGTACAATGAGGCACAGAGAAAAGAAAGGCAGAGCACTGGACCTCTGAAATGTTTTATAAAAGCATAGATGTTAGGAAATCTGAACTCTGTGAGTCCTTTTCTCTAAACCAGAGAGGGACACATTTCTGCTAAATATGCAGAATATGTTATATTCATGCTTTTTGGTCATATCTTCTTTTAAAACAGACAGAGATACAGATGCATGAATTGACATTTTTTGGTACATAACATTTTCATACCAAGGAAGAAAAAAACATCAAATAGCTGTTTATGACTGTAACTCTTAGTAGAGTCTTGTAGTAGTTAAAAGTTCACATTTTCTGGAAAACTAATAATGAAGTCTGTTAGCCATGTATCTGCATGATAGGTAAGTTTTAATAATTTAAAAATCAAATAAGATTGCCATTATCCCCAGAAAGCAATTAAATTATTTTCTTATTAATAATATAATGATATTATAGTACTACAGTCAAGGTCTTTTTCTAATTATTCACTCACTAATGAAAACAAAGGAAGTACAATTTTTTTCAGTATTCAGAGAGAAAATGCAATAGTATGGTCACAGTCCATGGCAGTTGAAAAAGACATTAGATCTTGTGGACAAGGAAAACATACTTATCCTCAAAATATCATAAATTATGGAAACATGGGTCACATGGCCTGAAACCATAGAGAAAGAAATCACAGCTATAAGTTTCCAGTTCCCTTATTCTAATTTGTCAGGAGCAAATGTTAAACAATTCCTTTCAGAAAGAATTCTTTTCCAGCTTTGGTCTAAACTGAACTATTAGCAGATCTATTTCTGCCACAATAACTTTTCATGAAATTTCAATAAATTTTATGTATCAGATGTGTAGGTAATACATGAGAACAGCAGTTCTTGGGAATGTGAAAATGAAGGACAATAAATAAATGAAATTCAGTATCTGAATTAAAAATAGAAAACCTATGGACTTAAGATTTTAAAAAATTGAATTGCTTAAAGAATAAAGCGAGACTAATGTAAAGAAACATCTTTGCCTTCACCACAAAAAGTAAAAAGGTGGCTAAACAATTTCTTAACTCTTAGAAAATTACAAGAGACTTGAAAGAAGTGGCAGAAATAACAGGAATTAAGATCAACAATAGTAAAAACAGATCTGTGCTTGTAAACCAAGAAAAATAACTTGATGAAGTTTACCCAATAGTCAATAACGAGAGATATCAATGCAAGCATCTTAAATACCTATCAACATCAATTATTAGTAGTTATTGGATGAGGAGTCATTAAGACTTGAGAATTTCATTTTTGTCCTCTCAGGTACTGTTTAATTCTAACAATCAGTGAAGAGAACAAATTTTAAGACAGCTATGCAAATCTCCTATAGAAGACCCTCCAGATGTAAGATATTAACCTTTACAAGAAGTAACTAAATAAGCATTGGAATTAATTTTGGGGTCAGTAAGAAAGTAGGATTAGGAAAAAAGATTTAATAAGAAAGTGTGAAAAGCCTCAGGGAAAACATCTGTAGCAAATAAAGTGGAAATCTGTCAGCCTTGATTGCAGAGCAGTACATTGAGTTAAGACATGATGCATATTCTCTATGAATGTGCCTTTCCTGCTGTTAGGACTTTGAGAACTGTTTAAACACATACCTTTTCTGTACCCTTTACAGACCCCCTGTGGCTGCCGCCCTGTAGTCTGAGACAGAATGGGTCAGGGTCTCTTGGAAGCACCTTCCCCTGTTTTTGCTGCTGTGCAACCAAGAAAAAGGATCTTACTATGGATTAATGATATTCAGGAGAAATATGCTTTTAGCAGAAAGAGATACAGTGAAAATGTGAGAGCAGAGAGGGATCTTTCAAGTGTGTAGTTTGAGTATGCCAGGAGTCTGCCATGCTAAACACACTGTTCTAACACAGAGGGACTTTTGGTATGACTCCTCACTACCTCCTTTCCTGACTATGGTGAAAAACTGCTGATGTCTCCTCCTCTTCAGTTCTCCTCCAAGCTAACCTAGGTCTTCCTGCTTCTCCACAGCCCGAAGCCTAGCAAATTTACAGCAGTAAGTCAAGATTTTTCCACAATCACTTACCTGACCTCCATTTTTTGTGCTCTTGGCTGTTCTGGTCTGTTTTGAGGGTCAGTTTATTTGGACATCTTCAGCTAGGCACAGGCTTTTCAAGCAAGATATACATGCTTAAAAGTGAAAAACAGTTATATTATAATGCCTAGCTATTAGGCATTAGTATGCTTCTCAGCCCTAAAAAGCCTTTGCAGGCACATCCTCTGTAGCAGTCTGGAAGAGATCCTAGGTGTTGCAGAACTGCCGTCCCCCAACAGTTCCATCAACGCTGATAACAACAATGACTCTATGATTCCTGACTAACCCTTGAACCAACCTCCTTGGATTTTTCCTTGATGATTTTATACCTTCCCATGCTGTGTTTTCCTCTAAAGTGCTTCAACAGCTAACAATCCTGTCTCCACAATCCTACTTCTATCTAAAATTTTACCTTTCTGACCTTTCTACAGAATTTCTCACAGCTCTATCTCAGCAGTATGAGTCAAGGTTACACAGCAGGGCTGTATGAGAGCTGGGACTTGGAGCCCTGGACACAGTTGCAGGATCCCTGGGTTCATCTGGGTGCACAGGTTGTATAGTCCTTGCTATTCTTTGACAACTTCTGGAACCCCATTTGCTGAATACACATTCCTAGGAAAAGACTCTCTCCATCTCTCCCAGTGCCAACATAATAACCTCAGGCAGACTGGAACAGAGTGTAGCTCCCTGCCCATTACCAGGTCCAGCTCAGGGTATATAATCTAAGATGCTGAAGTCCTAACAGACCAGGAATTTTTAGAAAAGGAAAAGTAATTTCTTTCCAAGAACAAAGTGAGATCTACTTCTTGTTCTGGGGCTGGGATTGTGTCTTTTAGGGCCTGAATTCTTAACGAGAGAGTTTTGATATGATATTCAAAGGGGGTTTTTGGTGGGTTGTTTTTTTTTTTTTTTTCTCACTTTTTTGCTCACAGCCCATTGTACTAAAGGACCAAAGTGCAGCCATTGAACTAACACGATATAGGAAACATGGTAAGATTTTAGTAGTATGATACTTCACAGCTGGTGTTTAATGCAGTTGCTTGCTTGATCAGCCGTGGCAGAACATGCTACCAGCCAGATGCTGCCTTCTTCTGCAGGACAGGTGGCACCTGGGTGGTCAGTTTTCTCTCTGTCCTACCAGACATTTATACAGTCCAAGGGCCTTGGCATGTGTGACCAACTATGCACTCTCTTCAGTGCCCATAGGAGGTTCGTTTTTTTGCGTCTGACAAGGAAAGGGAAGGCTACACATTCATGGAGAGTTATAATGTTTGTAGTAAAGCTGCATTTGCCAGGCTTGGGTACCATGCTGAAAAAGTGGTTTGAAACAAAGGAAGCACCTAAGCACTTCACTCCTATTATAACTAGTGAGGGAGTAAGCAAGCAGTCACTCATCACTCTGGTTATTTTTTGCTCAAGAAGCACATAGTCAGCATGAGCCTTTTGACTACCAGCTGTGATAAAATCAGGCCACAGGATTTAGCATCACCTCTACCTACGGGTTATAATATCAGGGAATAGGGCTGATATTTTATCAGATTTATCAAATATATTTATCAAATATTTTCTCTAATGCATTCACATCTGCAAGAATCTGGTAAATGCCACGAGAAATATTGAATCCTGTTGCAGAAGTTTTAAACATCTTGGGAAGATGTTGGATTGGAGTTTGGCACCCAAGGCTTTTCACCAGAAAATATAATGTATTTTTTTATGATAAGGCCTGCATAAAGGACATTTTCATCTGAGGAAAAATGTAAAAACAATTTAAACTGTTAAACAGAAGCAATGTATAATTTTCTTTTTGTGTTTTGGAAGGAATAATACAGAATGCAAGGGTATTTCATAGTGATCTTAGGCTTTACCATTGTGTCTGCTTCAACAGATAAGGAGAATCACAAAGATTTCTTGGAAGAGCCATCAATGTTCCTTTTCTAGCTGTCTGTACTGGTAAGCTGAAACCACAACTACAGGAAGATACACAATGGAGACAACATAGTGGTAGTAATCAAAATTTAAGAAGTTATATAAGTTACCTAACAGAGTCATCAGTCCTGAAGTACCATCATAATAAGTATATAATTAAATACTCCATTAATATATCCAGAGGGAGTATTGAAGAAGACCTGTTACCACAAAATGATCAAAATGAAAAGCCAATGTTAATGCCATGTTATCTAACTGGTTCAGATTTTTAGAATTTTTACACTGATTGGCAAAAATGAGGTATTCCTACTACGTTTCCCCCAGGTAGCTACAGTTACAGTTACGTGAGAACTTTTTCCTGTCAAATCTGCTTTTGCCAGACATGCTATATCTGACAGCAGTGTCTGACAATGGGCTTATAGTTTGGAGGACATACATTTAAGCAATTTAAAATTATATATGTGTCCATATACATGATAGTGAGGCCATACTAATTCCCAATCCAGAATAAAAAATGTTAAAACAATGAACTAGTACACAGGTGGTCAGTCTGTCTGTCTTGGGTGATACAGAAGGTGAGGGATGACAGCTACCGCATCCTCATCATGTCTCCTGGGCTCTTCTTAGGTCGGTAATGAGATGCTGGTTTTGGATGTGCTTTTCCTTATTCTTTATGAAGGAACTGTAATTCCTGTTCTTTCTCTGTTAATTATTAAGACTTACTCAGTGTCAGTATCCTGAGAATCTGTATATGGAGGCACTGAGATCCTGAAGATCTGCTAACAGAGGTATCATCAACACATGCCATTTTTCTGTTTTTCCTTGTACTGGTTTTAATTGGGATACAGTTAATTTTCTTCATAGTAGCCAGTATGGGGCTATGTTTTGGATTTGTGCTGAAAGCAGTGTTGATATAGATGTTTTTGTTACTGTTAAGCAGTACTCACACAGAGTCAAGGCCTTTTCTGTTTCTCACCCTGCCAGAGAGTCTGCTGGGAGTACACAAGAATTTGAGAGCAGACACAGCTGGGACAGCTGACTCCAACTGACCAAAGGGATATCTCATACCATATGCTGTCAAGCTCAGCATATAAAGCTGGGGGAAGATGAAGGAAGGTGAGGGACGCTTGGAATGCTGGCGTTTGTCTTCCCAGGTATCCACTATGCATGATGGAGCCCTGCTTTCCTGGAAATGCCTGCCGATGGGAAAGA